>NC_090650.1:162974478-163114478 GCF_040937935.1 Hyperolius riggenbachi
AAATGTGGCCCACTGCGTTTGTTTTCTGGTGAAATGTGGCCGACATTGCATGATTTTATGCTGAAATGGTGCACACATTGCGTTTATTTTCTGGTGTCTGGGGTAACTGTTGCTACATTTATTATTAAGGGCTCATTCACACTACAGAACGTATGCACAAATGCAATTTCATGCATGCGCTGCCAACGCACAGTGATCGCACGGAATGCACATTGTGGTGCGCTAAAGTGTGGACGTCGGCAGCTGTACTCATCGGGGAAACGTATGCGTTGTGCGTTAAAATGTTCCCAGATGCGTTACAACGTAACGCATGGGAACGCACACCTGTAGTGTGAATGGTAACATGGAAGTCTATTGACTTTCATGTTACCATATGAATCTTACATTATGTGTGTTGCGTCAAAACTGACAGCGCAGCACATAGTGTGAATGAGCCCTTAATGGTCATAGTTGACTATATTTGCTGCTTTGGGGTTACGGCGGGTATACTAATAAATAGCATCACACAGTTTCTGCACACCCATGATGTGAATCCTCATTTCACCACATCATGGCTTTCTTATGCCTCGCTGCTACATCATTACGTTAGCTCCGCCCATACAATATCAGCCACGCCCATTTTTCGGCGCGGCGCGCAAACCCCCCCCCCCCCCATTGGCACTCGGAGATAAACAAGTCGATGTTAGGTCGCAGTTTGGGCACTCGGCCTCTGAAAGGTTAGCCATCACTGGTATATACCAACACACTATATATATACAGGATCTTCTCAAAAAATTAGCATATTGTGATAAAGTTCATTATTTTCTGTAATGCACTGATAAACATTAGACTTTCATATATTTTAGATTTAAATACACACAACTTTTATTGTTTTAATATTGATGATTTTGGCATACAGCTCATGAAAACCCAAATTTCCTATCTCAAAAAATTAGCATATTTCATCCGACCAATAAAAGAAATGTGTTTTTAAAACAAAAAATGTCAACCTTCAAATAATTATGTTCAGTTATGCACTCAATACTTGGTCAGGAATCCTTTTGCAGAAATGACTGCTTCAATGCAGCGTGGCATGGAGGCAATCAGCCTGTGGCACTGCTCAGGTGTTATGGAGGCCCAGGATGCTTCGATAGCAGCCTTAAGCTCATCCAGAGTGTTGGGTCTTGCGTCTCTCAACTTTCTCTTCACAATATCCCACAGATTCTCTATGGGGTTCAGGTCAGGAGAGTTGGCAGGCCAATTGAGCACAGTAATACCATGGTCAGTAAACCATTTACCAGTTGTTTTGGCACTGCGAGCAGGTACCAGGTCGTGCTGAAAAATGAAATCTTCATCTCCATAAAGCTTTTCAGCAGATGGAAGCATGAACCCACTTTTTAACCAGAAACAGAGGCAGAAGCGCCTGAAGGGGCTACAGAGAAGCAGCACTGGACTGTTGCTCAGTGGTCCAAAGTACTTTTTTCGGATGAAAGCAACTTTTACATGTCATTCGGAAATCAAGGTGCCAGAGTCTGGAGGAAGACTGGGGAGAGGGAAATGCCAAAATGCCTGAAGTCCAGTGTCAAGTACCCACAGTCAGTGATGGTCTGGGGTGCCATGTCAGCTGCTGGTGTTGGTCTACTGTGTTTTATCAAGGGCATGGTCAATGCAGCTAGCTATCAGGAGATTTTGGAGCACTTCAAGCTTCCATCTGCTGAAAAGCTTTGTGGAGATGAAGATTTCATTTTTCAGCACGACCTGGCACCTGCTCACAGTGTTAAAACCACTGGTAAATGGTTTACTGACCATGGTATTACTGTGCTCAATTGGCCTGCCAACTCTCCTGACCTGAACCCCATAGAGAATCTGTGGGATATTGTGAAGAGAAAGTTGAGAGACGCAAGACCCAACACTCTGGATGAGCTTAATGCCGCTACCGAAGCATCTTAGGCCTCCATAACACCTGAGCAGTGCCACAGGCATGCCACATTGAAGCAGTCATTTCTGCAAAAGGATTCCTGACCAAGTATTGAGTGCATAACTGAACATAATTATTTGAAGGTTGACTTTTTTTGTTTTAAAAACACTTTTCTTTTATTGGTCGGATGAAATATGCTAATTTTTTGAGATAGGAATTTTGGGTTTTCATGAGCTGTATGCCAAAATCATCAATATTAAAACAATATAAGGCTTGAACTACTTCAGTTGTGTGTATTTGAATCTAAAATATATGAAAGTCTAATGTTTATCAGTACATTACAGAAAATAATGAACTTTATCACAATATGCTAACTTTTTGAGAAGATCCTGTATATATATATATATATATATATATATATATATATATATATATATATATATATATATATACACACACACACACACACAACATACATACATACATACATACATACATATATATATATATATATATATATATATATATATATATATAGTGGGATGCAAAAGTTTGGGCAACCTTGTGAATTGTCATGATTTTCCTGTATAAGTCGTTGGTTGTTACGATAAAAAAAAGTCAATTTGATATATCATATAGGAGACACACACAGGGATATTTGAGAAGTGATATGAAGTTTATTGCATTTCCAGAAAGTGCACAATAATTGTTTAAATAAAATTAGGCAGGTGCAGAAATGTGTCATTTTATTGATTCCAAAACCTTTAGAACTAATTACTGGAACTCAAATTTTCTTGATAAGCTCAGTGACCCCTGACCTACATACACAGGTAAATCCAATTATGAGAGAGTAGTTAAGGAGGTCAATTGTAAGTTTACCTCCTCTTTTAATTTTCTCTGAAGAGTAACAACATGGGGGTCTTAAAACAACTCTCAAATGACCTGAAGACAAAGATTGTTCACAATCGTGGTTTAGGGGAAGTATACGGAAAGCTGTCTCAGAGATTTCAGCTGTCTGTTTCCACAGTTAGGAAAATATTGAGGAAATAGAAGACCATAGGCTCAGTTCAAGTTAAGGCTTGAAGTGGCAAAACAAGAAAAATCTCGGATAGACAGAAGCGACGAATGGTGAGAACAGTCAGAATCAACCCACAGACCAGCACCAAAGACCTACAACATCATCTTGCTGCAGTTGGAGTCACTGTGCATCGTTTGACCATTCGGCGTACTCTACACAAGGAGATGCTGTATGCGCCCACAGCACAAACAGAGCCGCTTGAGGCACATTTGGACAAGCCAGCTTCATTTTGGAATAAGGTGCTGTGGACTGATGAAACTAAACTTGAGTTATTTAAAGAGACACTGAAGCGAAAAAAAAATATGATATAGTGAATTGGTTGTGTACTATGAATAATTACTAGAAGATTAGCAGCAAAGAAAATATTCTCTTATTTTTTTCAGGTATATAGTGTTTTTTCTAACATTGCATCATTCTATAATATGTGCAGATTACACAACACTCAGCATTCAAAATGAGTCTTTCAGAGCAGTCTGTGAAGTAATGACCTCTCCTCTAGCAGAGAAAAAGTAAACAGTTCACTTACAGTTGAGATAATAAAAGTCAGATAACAGCCCTCTCCACGACTAACTTAGTCGGAGAGCTTAATGGCTTGTTTGCATTGAGATAACAACTGGAGTTTCTCAACTCTTCCTGTACTGGAAACAATTAGACTGATGTATCTGATCTTAATGATTTATTTCTTAGCTGTACTACACATACAAATCATAATATCATAATTTTTTTTTCGCTTCAGTGTCTCTTTAAGCATAGCAAGGGGCGTTATGCATGGAGGAAAAAGAACACAGCATTCCAAGAAAAACACCTGCTACCTACAGTAAAATATGTTGGTGGTTCCATCATGCTGTGTGGTCAGTGCAGGGTCTGGGAATCTTGTCAAAGTTGAGCGACGCTTGGATTCCCCTCAGTATCAGCAGATTCTGGAGACCAATGTCCAGGAATCAGTGACAGAGCTGAAGCTGCGTCAGGGCTGGGTCTTTCAACAAGACAAAAACCCTGAACACTGTTCAAAATCCACTAAGGCATTCATGCAGAGGAACAAGTACAACATTCTGGAATGGCCATCTCAGTCCCCAGACCTGAATATAACTGAAAATCTGTGGTGTGAGTAAAAGAGTCCATGCTAGGAAGCCATCAAACCTGAATGAACTAGAAATGTTTTGTAAAGAGTTATGGTCCAAAATACCTTTAACCAGAATCCAGACTCTCATTGGGTCCTACAGGAAGCGTTTAGAAGCTGTAATTTCTGCAAAAGGAGGGTCTATTAAAGTGACTCCGATCAGTGCAGTAACTATGGAAAGATGCATACCATTTTGAAGCTCTCTTTCTCCTCTTTCCAATGGTGTATAAACTACCGCCCTACGCCTTTTAGTTTTTTGCTATTTGTGCAATGGAATTTACGGCTGCAGCGATTTCCATCGCGAAAATAGCGAAAACTAAAAGGTGTAGGGCGGCGGTTTATATATCATTGGAAAGAGGAGAAAGAGAGCTTCAAAATGGTATGCATCTTTTCAAAGTTACTTCACTTTTCGGAGTCCAGCATTTTATTACACAGGACGACTTTTCCCCAAAGTCGGCAGCTCCATTCAGCACAATGCAATGAAATACAAGGAACCCAGGGGGATATAATTACAAACATCATGCTGGTAGGTGTGAGGATATAATTAATTAGTTGTGGGTATGCTTAAAGTTATACCCACAGGCACTGCTTGGAGTCCCATTAAATACTGATTTCATTTCTTTTTGTGGTGCCCACATTTATGCACCTGTCTAATTTTGTTTAAACAATTATTGCTCACTTTCTGTAAATCCAATAAACTTAATTTCACTTCTCAAATATCACTGTGTATGTGTCTCCTATATGATATATTTTACTGTCATTTTTTATTGTAACAGGCAACGATTTATGCAAGAAAATCATGATGATTAAAAAGGTGGCCCAAACTTTCGCATCCCACTGTGTATACACACACACACACACACACACACACACACACACACACACACACACACACACACACACACACACACACACACACACACACACACACACACACACACACACACACACACACACACACACACACACACACACACACCACTAGCTCACTTTTATACTTTTATCTGGGGGAACATGGCTACTTAATTATTGTACAGGTAGTCCCCAACTTACGAACGCCCCACTTACAAACGATCCACCGATACAAATGGCATGGATTCTGTGTTCCCATGGGAACAAGTCAATTTTTTTTTTCTAATTGGACTTTAGTTTTTGAGAAAATCGATTTAAAAAAATTCAAAGAAAAAATGGCTTTTAACCACTTGAGGACCGTGGGCTTGAGAACCGTGGGCCCCTTAAGGACCAGGCACTTTTTTTCCATTCAGACCACTGCAGGTTTCACGGTTTATTGCTCGCTCATACAACCTACCACCTAAATGAATTTTGGCTCCTTTTCTTGTCACTAATGAAGCTTTCTTTTGGTGCTATTTGATTGCTGCTGCAATTTTTACTTTTTATTATATTCATCAAAAAAGACATGAATTTTGGCAAAAAAAATGATTTTTTTAAACTTTCTGTGCTGACATTTTTCAAATAAAGTAAAATTTCTGTATACATGCAGTGCGAAAAATGTGGACAAACATGTTTTTGATAAAAAAAACCCATTCAGTGTATATTTATTGGTTTGGGTAAAAGTTATAGCGTTTACAAACTATGGTGCAAAAAGTGAATTTTCCCATTTTCAAGCATCTATGTCTTTTCTGACCCCCTGTCATGTTTCATGAGGGGCTAAAATTCCAGGATAGTATAAATACCCCCCAAATGACCCCATTTTGGAAAGAAGACATCCTAAAGTATTCACTGAGAGGCATAGTGAGTTCATAGAAGATATTTTTTGTCACAAGTAAGCGGAAAATGACATTGTGACAAGAAAAAAAAATCCATTTCTTCTAACTTGCGACAAAAAAAAAAAATGAAATCCGCCACGGACTCACCATGCCCCTCTCTGAATACCTTGAAGTGTCTACTTTCCAAAATGGGGTCATTTGTGGGGTGTGTTTACTGTCCTTGCATTTTGGGGGGTGTTAATTTGTAAGCACCCCTGTAAAGCCTAAAGGTGCTCATTGGACTTTGGGCCCCTTAGCGCAGTTAGGCTGCAAAAAAGTGCCACACATGTGGTATTGCCGTACTCAGTAGAAGTAGTATAATGTGTTTTGGGGTGTATTTTTACACATACCGATGCTGGGTGGGAGAAATATCTCTGTAAATGACAATTTTTTTCATTTTTTTACACACAATTGTCCATTTACAGAGAGATTTATCCCACTCAGCATGGGTATGTGTAAAAATACACCCCAAAACACATTATACTACTTCTCCTGAGTACGACGATACCACATGTGTGGCACTTTTTTGCACCCTAACTGCGCTAAGGGGCCCAAAGTACAATGAGTACCTTTAGGATTTCACAGGTCATTTTGAGAAATTTCGTTTCAAGACTACTCCTCACGGTTTAGGGCCCCTAAAATGCCAGGACAGTATAGGAACCCCACAAATGACTCAATTTTAGAAAGAAGACACCCCAAGGTATTCCGTTAGTAGTACGGTGAGTTCATAGAAGATTTTATTTTTTGTCAAAAGTTAGCGGAAATTGATTTTTATTGGTTTTTTTTTTCACAAAGTGTCATTTTTCACTAACTTGTGACAAAAAATAAAATCTTCTATGAACTCACCATACTCCTAACGAAATACCTTTGGGTGTCTTCTTTCTAGAATGGGGTCATTTGTGGGGTTCCTATACTGCTCTGGCATTTTAGGGGCCCTAAACCGTGAGGAGTAGTCTAGAAAACAAATGCCTCAAAATGACCTGTGAATAGGACGTTGGACCCCTTAGCGCACCTAGGCTGCAAAAAAGTGTCACACATGTGGTACCGCCGTACTCAGGAAAAGTAGTATAATGTGTTTTGGGGTGTATTTTTACACATACCCATGCTGGGTGGGAGAAATATCTCTGTAAATGGACAATTGTGTGTAAAAAAAATGAAACAATTGTCATTTACAGAGATATTTCTCCCACCCAGCATGGGTATGTGTAAAAATACACCCCAAAACACATTATACTACTTCTCCTGAGTACGGCGGTGCCACATGTGTGGCACTTTTTTTACACCCTAAGTACGCTAAGGGGCCCAAAGTGCAATGAGTACCTTTAGGATTTCACAGGTCATTTTTGTTTCAAGACTACTCCTCACGGTTTAGGGCCCCTAAAATGCCAGGGCAGTATAGGAACCCCACAAATGACCCCATTCTAGAAAGAAGACACCCAAAGGTATTCCGTTAGGAGTATGGTGAGTTAGCGGAAAATGACACTTTGTGAAAAAAAACAATTAAAATCAATTTCCGCTAACTTGTGACAAAAAAATAAAAACGGGCCCAAATCCGTGAGTAGTCTGGAAACCAAATGTCTCAAAATGGCAGTTCAGGGGTATAGGCATCTGCAAATTTGGATGACAAGTGGTCTATGAGGGGGCGAATTTTGTGGAACCGGTTATAAGCAGGGTGGCCTTTTAGATGACAGGTTGTATTGGGAATGATCTGATGGATAGGAGTGCTAGGGGGGTGACAGGAGGTGATTGATGGGTGTCTCAGGGGTTGGTTAGAGGGGACAATAGATGCAATCAATGCACTGAGGAGGTGATCGGAAGGGGGTCTGAGGGGGATCTGAGGGTTTGGACAAGTGATCAGGAGCCCACACGGGGCAAATCAGGGCCTGATCTGATGGGTAGGTGTGCTAGGGGGTGACAGGAGGTGATTGATGGGTGTCTCAAGGTGTGATTAGAGGGAGGAATAGATGCAAGCAATGCACTGGCGAGGCGATCAGGGCTGGGGTCTGAGGGTGTAGGCGGGTGATTGAGTGCCCTAGGGGCAGATAGGGGTCTAATCTGATAGGTAGCAGTGACAGGGGGTGATTGATGGGTAATTAGTGGGTGTTTAGGGTAGAGAACAGATGTAAACACTGCACTTGGGAGGTGATCTGACGTCGGATCTGCGGGCGATCTATTGGTGTGGGTAGGTGATCAGATTGCCCGCAAGGGGCAGGTTAGGGGCTGATTGATGGGTGGCAGTGACAGGGGGTGATTGATAGGTGATTGACAGGTAATCAGTGGGTTATTACAGGGAAGAACAACTGTAAATATTGCACTGGTGAATTGATAAGGGGGGTCTGAGGGCAATCTGAGCGTGTAGGCGGGTGATTGGGTGCCCACAAGGGGCAGATTAGGGTCTGATCTGATGGGTAACAGTGACAGGTGGTGATAGGGGGTGATTGATGGGTAATTAGTGGGTGTTTAGGGTAGAGAACAGAAGTAAACACTGCACTTGGGAGGTGATCTGACGTCGGATCTGCGGGCGATCTATTGGTGTGGGTGGGTGATCAGATTGCCCGCAAGGGGCAGGTTAGGGGCTGATTGATGGGTGGCAGTGACAGGGGGTGATTGATGGGTGATTGACAGGTGATTGACAGGTAATCAGGGGGATAGATGCATACAGTACACAGGGGGGGGGGGGGGTCTGGGGAGAATCTGAGGGGTGGGGGGGGGGTGATCAGGAGGGGGCAGGAGGCAGGGGGGGGGGGGGGGGGTAAAAAAAATAGCGTTGACAGATAGTGACAGGGAGTGATTGATGGGTGATTAGGGGGGGTGATTGGGTGCAAACAGGGGTCTGGGGGGTGGGCAGAGGGGGGGGGGCTGAGGGGTGCTGTGGGCGATCTGGGGCGGGGGGGGGAAATCAGTGTGCTTGGGTGCGACATAGGGTGGCTGCAGCCTGCCCTGGTGGTCCCTCGGACATTGGGACCACCAAGACAGGAGGCAGCCTGTATAATACACTTTGTAAACATTACAAAGTTTATTATACACTTTGTATGCGGCGATCCAGGTGGTAGTAACCCGCCGGCGCTTCCGAACGGCCGGCGGGTTACAGCGCAAGGGGGGCGGAGTCAGGCGCCGGCGGCTGATCGCGTCACGAATGACGCGATCGCGCCGCCCATGCCATTACAAGGACCGCCGCCATTTGTCAATACGGCGGTCCTTGCGGGGTCCACTTCCCGGCCGCCAATTGTCTATACGGCGGTAAGGAAGTGGTTAAACTTGTATAAGCAAGTACAGAGGGCAGAGGTGACACAGAGGGGGACACTGGAGGCACTGGGGGGCACATAGGAGGTACAAAGGACAGAGATGGCACAATGTTCCAACTTTAGAACAGATTCAGGTTAAGAACCAACCTACAGTCCCTATCTCGTTCGTTAACCGAGGACTACCGGTATATAGGGGGCATCTGGCTATTTTTTTTTTATTTTGAGGCACCTGGCTACTTAATAATTTTACCTGAAGGCATGTGACTAATTAGTTTATCTGGAAGCATGTGAATCTTTTTTTATGGAGACATGTGACTACTTGATTCTTTTATGTGGAAATATGTGAATCATTGGTTGTTTTATCTTGAGGCATGTAATTAGCTTATTCTTTTCTGTTTCAAAGTTTTTATTGAAGTTTTCAAAATACAAAATATAACATATATAAACTCTTTCAAAACAGTTCAGACAGGTCAGAATGTGGCAAAAAGATATGTCCAAGATTCTGGTGGTCTCGATATGCCAGTCCATGGCTTCACACTTGCGCTTCTGAAATGTCCTCAGTTAAGACACATATAGCCAGAAACACATCTGACCGCGTTTATACTGGTTGGGCCGTAGCCCCCAGGACAGAGAAGGGGGAGAGAAAAGGCAAAAACAGAACAAAAACAAAAAAAGAGAAAAACGAGATAAAAAAAGAAGGGGGGGGGGGGAAGGAGGGGAGGGGATGGGGGGTCAAGATCTAGACTCCGGTCTCCACGGAGGGCAAGAGCTGTCTCGCACACGTGTGAAGTATTCATACTGTGCAGTTGCTTAGTGGGAAATAGAGGTAATATAGTGCTTCCACGGATCCCATATTTTATGGTGAGCTTCAACCCTGTCTTCCAGCTTGCTAGCCATCTGTTCTTGGACCATATACGCGGAGACCCTGTGTTTCATTTTCTCAAAAGAGACAAATTGGGTACGCCAGGCGCGGGCCACTGTCTGGGAGGCCGCCACCAAGATAAAGTGAGCCAGAGTATTCTGAGATTTGGTCAACTGATCAATTTTACAATGTAAAAGTGCGGACCACGGGTCTTTGGTGACCTGTTTGCCAAATAGTACTTGGAACATTCTATATATTCTGGACCAAAACCTGGATATCATAGGACAGGCCCAGAAGATATGTAACATATCACCTTTGGTTTGGCAACCTCGCAAGCAGTGGCCTGATTCCATGCCAAGAACATGCCGGGGCCTGGCAGGTACCTAATACCACCGAAGTAAAACTTTATAGGCTGATTCAACCAGGGCTAAGTTTAAGGAAAGTTTGGGCACCGTGCTCCAAATTGTCTCCCACTCCTCTTTGGTTTTAGAGCTCTTCAGATCTGACTCCCACCTAGAAACATATGCATGGCGAAATGATGGGGGCGGGTCGTTAAGTTGGGCGTACAAACCCGAGATTACCCCTCTGGCAAAAGGTTCCAGGGCACAGAGTCTCTCAAATCTAGTTAGGACAATTAGGAACTGGGTTTGCCGCGGGAAGAGCGATTTTAGCCAGTGTTTTAGTTGGAGATATCGGAATTTTTCTTTGTTTGGGATTTGGTATTTGTCTCTTAAGTCTTCCCAGGATAATATTCCGGCACTGCTGGTCAGTGATTTTATTTGCTCTAGGCCCTGGTCCCTCCACCATCTAAAGCTGCCCGGGTTGTCAGAAGCTGGGGTAAAAAGAGGGTTGTCAATGATGGATAGGAGAGGGAGGGTGGGTGACATCAAATTTCTGGAGTATCGTGCTGTGTCCCACACCGCCAGACAGTGTCGTAGTAGAGCACTCAGATTCTGGGGGCGAGATCGTTTATGTAGCCAAATGGGAGTCTGAATGGACTGAGGGGCAGCCCCAGGAATGTCAAATAAGGCCCACACAGGCATTTTTGAACCTTTGTACAGGTCTACGAGGTGAGTTATTTGGGCAGCCTGATAATAACTAGAGAGGTTGGGAACACCCAGACCTCCATCTCTTTTATGGGCATAAAGTGTCCGCTTACCGACCCTTGGGCGGGAGTTATCCCAAATGAAATTATTTAATTTGCCCTGTAACATTCTCAGGAAATGGGAAGGGACCCGGACCGGCAGCAGCCTAAAATAGTAGAGGAGCTTGGGGAGGAGTGTCATCTTGATGGAATTGACCCGACCCAACCAGGAGAGACCATAGGTGGACCGTTGGGATAGTAACCGTGTTATTGACCTAGCTAAGGGGTAGTAATTATGTTGAAATAGTGTGTCATATGAGGCAGTTAGGTTAATTCCCAAGTAGTCTAGTGCAGGGCCTGACCAGTTTTGAGGGATTAACAGGCATCTAGGGCTAGGGCTAGGGTGACATTGAGTATTTTAGATTTTTTAGTGTTAATCTGGAGGCCAGAGACAGTAGAGAATGTGTTCAATATGGACATTACTTCTGGGATGGTGGTTTGGGGTTGGGTTATAAACAGTAATAGGTCGTCCGCAAATAGGTTTAATTTGTGATGTACTCCCGCTAGCTCCACCCTGTGCTGTCGAACAGTCGCTGCTAAAGGTTCCATGGCCATAATAAAAAGAATGGATGACAGAGGGCAACCCTGCCTAGTGCCCCTGTGAATTTTAAATAAGGAATGGAGGAAGTAGCGGGTTGGCACTATGGTGCTAGCAAGAGTGCTTTAGCAGTCTGTCAGGTGCCCCTATGTCAGCATGTTGTTGCGTGCTCTGGTGTAAGACAAGTAAACAGATTGGCAGAGGAGAAAACAGGCAGAGGAGACCGGCACTGCAAAATATCTGATGATTTAATCTTCAAACGTATATGGTGGCACATACAAAAACGTACAAAACATGGCTGTCTGGCACAGTGGATCAAATTGAATAGAGGTGGGGTACCTGGTGGTGTGGTGGGTGCTGGTGGTTTAAGCCTGACGGCCGTTTCGCGCACGTCTGCGCATCTACGGAGGCTGCCGAGAATTTTAAATAAGGGAGAGGAGTGACCCGCATAATGTATACTAGCTGTGGGGTTAGAATATAAGATTTTGATCCATGAAGTGAATGAGCCTCCCAGTCCCCATCTGTCCAGCACTGCATATAGATACTCCCATGAGACCCGGTCAAAAGCCTTATATATGTCAAGAGAGAGGCACAGGCCTGGTATCTTCCTTAAATGCATGAGCTCAAAAATTTGGATTGCCCGTAAGGTGGCGTCCGAGGCCTGGCGACCTGGTACAAAGCCCACCTGGTCCTTGTGAATAATATCTGCCAAAAATCTATTAGCTCGGGAGGCCAATATTTTGCTTAACAATTTGAGGTCTATGTTCAGTAGAGATATAGGCCTAAAGTGCTGAGGATCTAAAGGCTCTTGGTCGGATTTAGGGAGCATCACTATATCAGCCTGCAAAGAGCTGGGATGTGGGGCATGGCCCTTTTTATAGGCGTTAAAAAGTGGGACAAGAAGGGGGCTTAAAGCGTTTGCAAATTTCTTATAAAAGAGTCCTGAGAATCCGTCGGGCCCGGGAATTTTTGAAACCTTGAGAGACTTAATTGCCTCCAGAACCTCCTCCGATGTGACATCCCCATTCATTATTTCTACTAAGTCTGGAGGGATCTGTGGGAGATGAATAGAATCTAAAAAGGATGCAAGATCCGCCACCGGAAGAGGATCTGGAGGGGCATAAAGCTTGCTCAGGAAGTCATGGAAGCCTTGTGTAATCTTTTGAGGATCTAGGGTGACCTGACCAGAGGGTAGGCGGACTGATAAAGTAGGGGGCCTATAAACCCTATGCTTTAATTTATTGGCCAGTAAAGTGTTCGATTTATTGGCCCATCGGTAATATTTATTTTTTTGCCAGCGTAGTTGCTTTTCAGCCACGTCTGATAATTTAAGATCAAGCTGAGTGCGGATAAGGTCTCTTTCCCTTTTGAGAGAGACAGTAGGGTTATCTTTCCAGGCAGCCTCAGCTTTATCTAGTTTATCAGTTAGATCTGCTATGTCTTTCTGTTTCTGCTTTTTCGTATGCGAGGCTAGGCCAATGATGCGTCCCCTGACTGTCGCTTTCAGGGCCTCCCATAGGATGATAGGCGAACTGACAGATTCCCTGTTCTCTTCGACATAGTCCTCTAGAAAGGTTCGGATTTTGCCCAGAGAATCTGAGTCTGAAAGTAGGGAGTCATTCATGCGCCACCTGAAGTTTGATTTCCTGGGGGTTAGAGAAGTTAACTGGATAAGTAGCGGGCTATGGTCCGACCATGTGACTGCAAGTATTTTAGCTCTATTTACATTAGGCAAAATTTGCTGATGGAGGAAGAGATGGTCTATCCGACAAAAGCTGTTGTGGGGATTGGAGTAGAATGTGTAGTCGCGTGTGTTAGGATTGAGCTCTCTCCAGGCGTCAAGGAGGTTCTGGGAACGGAACAGTGAGCTAATCGTTGTGGGGTTTGGGGTGCCGGGGGCCTTGGAAGTATTAGGTTGGTTAGTGGCCCAGGACCTGTCTAAAGCCTCGTCTAAAACAGAATTGGTGTCACCACATAAAATAAGAGTGCCCTCTTTATGTCGATTTATTACTTGAATAAAGTGAGAGAGAAAGCGCTCCTGGAAACTGTTTGGTGCGTAATAAGACACTATAGTTAGGATTTCGTCGCCCAATGATCCTACTAAAAGGGCATATCTCCCGGTTGGGTCGGTTATGGATGTCCTACATTTAAAGGGAAGTCCCCTACGAAATGCAATAGTCACCCCCTCACTTTTTCTCTGGCCCGGGGATTAAATATCAGGGGGAAGTGAAAGCTAAGGAAGGAGGGGTGAGAAGAGACCGAAAATCTTGTCTCCTGCAAGCAGACAATGTCCACCTTGCACGATTTATAGTAGTTAAACGCTTTAGTTCTTTTTTACGGGTGTTGAACCCTTGCACATTGTGTGAAATGATAGTAAGGCCTCTAGCGGTACTAGTTACAGCCATGACATGAACCTAGTGTAAGCGAAATTCTACCCGCCTCCTGAGATAACGGAGCTGACGACCCTGGGGGGTTGGGGAACGGAGTGGGAAAGGGGGGGGGGTGGGAGGGATGTGGAGGGTGGAGAACCTAACGGAAAAAAAGGAACCATAAAGTGCAACCCCCTGGAAGGAGGCCAAACAGGGGGATGCAAACCATTCTCGAAAGTTGGCTGTCCCTGTGGTCAAGGAGCACAGGGGGAGCCAAGGTATCGCCTAGCATTGCTAGGAGACAAGCCGAAAAGTCTGGCGGGGGAATCCGTAACCCCCTCCAGCTGCAAAGCTTAGTGTAATATTTTACACCAATAAAGAAAGAAACCTGTCGCACAATAAACTGCTACGATTGAAACCATCTCATCTATATGGCATTAAAACTGTATATCAATGAAAAATATGCGTATATATAGAGAAACTAATGTGTTCAACAGGAACATGGGGCAATTCCTAACAAATAACAACAGCTAGTTGAAAAGCGACCCTCCTGCGGAAGGATGCTAATATTACTGGGTAGTAACTGAGTGCAGTAGGTTAAGGTCTGAATAGTCATCCAGGCCTATTACTTAAGCCAGTGCTGGTTTAGCCTGTAGTTCTCAGCCCGGGTCAGACATCCTGGAGGGTGAACCCCCGATCTCTCGGCGTCTTGAAGTGGTACGGCGTGGTTTGACTGTTTCCCATAGGGGTGCCGAGCGAGCAGAAGTGTGGCTGCGTGCCTGAGAGTTGGCAGGCAGGCACAGATGTAAGACTTGTTCCATGTTCCATGACTTAAAGAGAATCTGTATTGTTAAAATCACACAAAAGTAAACATACCAGTGCGTTAGGGGACATCTCCTATTCCCCTCTGTCACAATTTCGCCGCTCACCGCCGCATTAAAAGTGGTTAAAAACAGTTTTAAAAAGTTTGTTTATAAACAAACAAAATGGCCACCAAAACAGGAAGTAGGTTGATGTACAGTATGTCCACACATAGAAAATACATCCATACACAAGCAGGCTGTATACAGCCTTCCTTTTGAATCTCAAGAGATCATTTGTGTGTTTCTTTCCCCCTGCATCTCTCATGCACTGAAGTTTCAGGCTGCTCTTTTCTTCCTGCAAACAGCTTTGCCCTTGTCTGTAATTCCTTACTATGTGAAAGCCCAGCCAGCTCAGAGGACGATTTATCCAGATTGTAAAAGATAAGAGAGAAGAGTGAAGCTGCTCTAAACTAAATAACACACAGGCAGTGTGCATAGAGGGGCCTGGAAGGAGGAGTTCATAGCAGAACCACAACACTGAAGAACTTGGCAGCCTTCCAGACACAGGCTGACAAGTCTGACAAGAGAGAGATAAGTTGATTTATTACAGAGACTGTGATAGTACAAAGTGCTGCAGTAAGCCAGAACACATTAGAATAGCTCTTGGAACTTGTAGGATGATAAAAAACAGGATGCAATTTTTGTTACGGAGTCTCTTTAAGAGGGGATTGAAGGGTATATGAGATCCATTTTGTCTGCTCATCTAGTTACACGGCATCCATTTTGTCTCTTCATTCATTTGTGTTAGTTAAATGGTCTATATTCAATGTCTAATATTCATGGTTTAATACTACTTTAATTCTCAGACTCTGTGTAAATTCCCCTCTTGATGTTTTGACATCTAGTAACCTATGCTTTGATATCTAGCAGCATAAAATGTCATGACGCCCTGAACGTCCCAAACCGCAGAATGTATTTTAGTTTTGTTTATTGTAAACATGCTCATTTATCATGAATACTCTCTGCTAATGAGCAATTAGTAGAATGTTGTCTTTTACTTAAATATAGCACCTGGCCTAAAGGAAATATACTACCATATATGTATGCTTATACTTGTATAACCCTTTTGCACTTGCGCAGTAGAATCATGGTTACCTCACCTAATTTTGGCTATATAAACCCTGTGTCCATTACAGCTTTCAGACAATTCTTTGATACTCCTTGTGTGTGCGTGTCATTTCTACAAAGAGTTGTCTCCAGATGCATCTGCCACTCTTGGGTGAACCACGGTGACTATGTCTGGGTGACTGGTAGAGGTCCAATTCCTTTCAATACGTCCATCGAGTTCAACCAGAGAACAAAGTACAACACCAGCCTGCTCCCTCATATATCCATGTTGATCCAGAGGAAGGCAAAAAACCCTTACAAGGCATGGTCCAATTAGCCCCAAAAGGGAAAAAATTCCTTACTGACTCCAGATGGCAATCAAATAAAATCCCTGGATCAACATCACTGGACATTACCTAGTAATTGTAGCCATGGATGTCTTTCAACACAAGGAAAGCATCTAAGCCCCTTTTAAATGCAGGTATAGAATTTGCCATAACTACTTACTGTGGAAATGCATTCCACATCTTAAAGGAATACTATCAATACCCAAGTGTTCTAAAATGTACAAATAATGTCTAAGTAGCTGTGTTAACATTTTCCTACTTTTCATGTTAAATATCAGAGGCAAAAGCTTTAATTAATTGTTTGTAGATTTTAGCTACGTTTGGAATGTCTCATTTGCAGATGTATGAATCTGTATGAATCTCTGCAGTCTGACATGCTAAGAACAGTGTAATATTGAAGCAGATTATTTGAAAACAGGTATCAGGTTTCACACACTACAGTATTACAAATGTTTATGTTGCACATAAGATACATTTCCTCTGCTCTCTATGAGAGAAAGCTCTGCCTGTCTCTGACTGAGCTCTCTGCGCACAGAGTTAAACACTGAGAGGGAATTTCCCCCCTCCCCTCATGACTGAGTCTGCCATCAGAAAAATGTGAAAGGAATTAGAAAACAATAATCAAATAGATAAGCAGTGAAATGTATACACCAGTACTTAGCAGCACTTCCCAAACATTTTCTATCTCAATTGAAATAAACATGTTAATCGATAGTGTCCCTTTAATCACAGAGTGCACCCCCAGGATAGTTAGCCTGAGAGCCTCCCAATATAAGTAGCCAGAGAGCTCCCCATGTAGAAAGGCAGATAGCCCCACGGTCTCAGCATAGGTAGCAAGAGAGGCCCCATATTGGTTGGCAGAGACCCCGTTCCCATCTAGGTAGCCAGAGAGCCCACATATAGCTAGCCATAGAATCCCCCATATAGGTAGCCAGAGAACACTCCAGAATAGGTAGACAGAATTCCCCCATATAGGTTGCCAGATAGCCAACCATATAGGTAGCCAGAGAGGCCACCAGGATAGGTAGCCGGGGAGACCCAGCCCAATGGTATATGTGGGGAGAGAGGAGCCCCCTTTGCAGAGTGCACAGGAGGGGTGAATTAAACACAATTCTCCAGGATCACAGCCAGCTGCGTAGCTGGACAGAGAATCTAGGGGCCTGGTGGATGCTACCTCCCAACAAAGCCTTACTAAAAAAAACAGGTAACCATCAGCGGTTGGCAAAGACTGCTATCTCGACTATGACCTACATTGTGTGTGTGTGTGTGCAGGGGCGCCTCTAGCCATTTTGTCACTCCAGGCGAGAAAACCTGTGGCGCCACAGGTAACCATCAGCGGTTGGCAAAGACTGCTATCTCGACTATGACCTACATTGTGTGTGTGTGTGTGCAGGGGCGCCTCTAGCCATTTTGTCACTCCAGGCGAGAAAACCTGTGGCGCCACCATAGTGACTATATCTTCTTCCTGTCCCAGGCGTCCATCACATTGGTAACATAGCCCCCTGTGATGACATGACTGCATGTCATCACAAGGGGTGCTGTTACCAATGCGACGGGTGCCTGAACCAGGAAGAAGATAAAGGCTGCAGAAGATCGCAGAAGGTGAGTTGTAACTACACTATGCCCGCTCCCCCGCCACTGTGACTATTCTGGAGGCACATACCTATCTAACCTATAATTTGGGACCTACCTATCTAACCTATACTGGGGGCACCTACCTATCGAACCTATACTGAGGATACCTACCTATCTAACCTATATTGGAGGCACCTACCTATCTGACCTATACTGGGGAACCTACCTATCTAACCTATACTGGTGGCAACCACATTGGCTACCCTATATCAGAGGCACCTACCTAGCTAACCTATACTGTGGACGACTATGCCTGGCTACCTATACTGGGGGGGGGACCTATAGCTGGCTAACTATACTGGGGGCAACTAGACCTGGCTAACCTATACTGCGGGCACCTATACCTGGCTCCACCGGGTGGGGGTGCACTTTAGCCTAGAAACTGCCCTGGTTGCACATAGACATTTTTCTGTGTGTCTGTAGTATGATAATAGGATATTGGATAATAGCACTTACAAGCTGTGTTGGGAATAGCAATGGGACCCACCGTCAATAATGTGGAAATAATTATACTATTACATGCAGAATTCAATACTGTATAATAATGCATTAGATATAACTAAATACATTTACTTTACCTGGCCGCCATGTCATAATCTTCATTTTCTACCAGATGTGTTATATAGGCTAAACCAATTTCCTAAAATAGACAAATTAATTGAAATGTTATAATTCGTTATCTCCATTATTGTAGATCTAAATGATGTCTATCACAAAAAAAAACAAAAACAAATGTAAAATTTAAAATCCAGGTTTATGCATACATATCAGAAGATGTCCATTTGTCCCAAAGTTAAATACACTATAAAATACTTTTTCTCTGTGTCAATTAGAGATGTTGCGAACTTCAAATTTCCCGTTTGCGAACGCAAACTTCTAGGAAAGTTTAAGTTTGTGCGAACCGGGCGAACCTCCATAGATTTCAATTAGCAGGTGAATTTAAAACCTACAAAGACTGTTTCTGGCCACAAAAGTGATGTAAAACTTGTTTCAAAGGGTCTAACACCTGGATAGGGGCATGCCAGATGGGGATCCATGGCAAATTCCCACCAAAAATTACGGAGTTGATGCAGAGTCGGGTTTTAATCCCTAAAGGGCAGAAATCACAATACATATGAGGAATAAAGGGCTGCATTTAAAAGTCCAGGGTGGTAATGTAAGGGTTATGCCCTCTTCACACTGACAGAACTAACTCTGACAGAGTTGGTTGTGGCTGAGAAGTCAGTCAGACAGTCATGAAGTGTGCAGAAATGCTGGTTGGGACAGACTTAAAAGTCTTCGGGCAGACAGTAGCCATCTGGGATCCCTGCCTCATTCATTTTTATAAAGGTGAGGTAATCCACACTTTTCTGACCTAATCAACTGCGTTTCTCAGTGACCATCCCTCCTGCTGCGCTGAAGGTCCTCTCTGACAGGACGCTTGGGACGGGGAAAGAGAGAAGTTCAATGGCAAATTGTGAGAGCTCAGGCCAAAGGTCAAGCCTACGCACCCAATAGTCCAGGTGTTCATCGCTCCTCAGAGTGTCGCTATCGGCAGTTAAGGCCAGGTAGTCTGCTACCTGGCGGTCGAGGCGTTCTTTCACAGTGGATCCCGAAGGGCTGTGGCCATGCGTCGAATAAAAAAAAAAAAACTTTGCATGTCCGACATCACCATAACATCCGAAGACTGTGCTGTCCTTGCTGGCGTGGCTGTGGGAGGAGGAGGATTCTGGGAAACTCTGCTGTTGTGATGTGACATAACCCTTGAACACAGTGTACAGCATACTTCGCAGCCTGTTGTGGAAATTGTGCATCCTATCCGACTGAGTTCTATTTGGTAAAAGTTCCGACACTTTGGGCTTGATTCAGTAAACGGTGCTAAACCAGTTAGCACGCCTAAAGACTTTGAGCGTAATAACTAGGGTGCTAACTGGGTTAGCACTGTTTATTAAATTCACAATGCGCACAAAGCTCCATGCGCAAAACTTTGCGCACGCACAACGCATCGCGGTGCGACGAAAATGGCGCACCTAATGCGTCTATAAGGTCGCACCCAATGCGATCTTATAGGCGCATCGGGTGCGCCATTTTTGTTGCACCACGATGCACTGGCAAAGTTTTGCGCATGGAACTTTGTGCGCAATGTGAATTTATCACGCCTAAACTAACTTTAGGCGTGATATAGGGCTTTTCACAGGTGTGCTAACACTTAGCACCATTTACTAAATCAAGCCCTTTGTGCTTACACCGAGGGTCCAGTACCGTTGCCACCCAGTACAAGTCCTTGCCCTTCAGCTGTTTTATATGGGGGTCCTTCAACAGGCAGGTCAGCATGAAAGACCCCATTTGTACAAGGTTGGATGGTAAGCTAGACAGACCCTCTTCCTCTTCACCACTTAGATCACGCAAGGTCTCCTCCTCCACCACCCCCCAGCCACTTACAACACCACGGGTAGCCGAAGGGTAACCATAAGTCTCCTGGGAAGCCTGCTGCGTTTGGTCTACTACCTCCTTCTCAAAGCCACAACAAAAATTAGAAAAAGACTGGCACTAGATGCCGGCTGAGTGATCACTGACTGTACCGGATTCTGTATTCCATGCCACAATGTGTCTATGCAAAAACAGAATACCTTTTAATCAATGGTGAAACGTCATCTGGGTACACAGTGGGGGTGAGAGAGGCCTGACAGATGTTTCGCTTTGAAAAAAAGCTTCCTCAGAGGCCAATAAAAAGAACCACTTTTTATTGGCCTCTGAGGAAGTTTTTTTTCAAAGAGAAACAGCTGTCAGGTCTCCCTCACCCCCACTGTGTACCCAGATGATGTTTCACCATTGGTTAAAAGGTATTCTGTTTTTGCATAGACAGTGCCTTGATCCTCTCTTCTGTTTGCATAAATCCTTCTCAAAGCCACCTTCCTACTCTGACTCCTCCCTCTGTGTTGCCTGCAGGTACAGCAGGTGTCGGCGACAGGCCTGGTTGTGGTTATGGTGATGGGTCCAATAGCTCTTCCTCTTCCTGGTCACACTGCTCTATGGCCTGATCCAGCACTCTTCGCAGGGCATGCTCCAAGAAGAACACATATGGGATCAGGTCACTGATGGTGCCTTCACTGCGACTCACCAGGTTGGTCACCTCTTCAAACAGACGCATGAGCCTGCAGGCATTGCGTATGAGCTTCCAGTGATGCGACAAGAAAATTCCCAGATCCCCAAAGCATGCCCTACCACGGTACTAGTACAGAAAATCATCGACGGCTTTTTCTTGTTGGAGCAGGCGGTCGAACATCAACATCATGAATTCCAGCGAGTCGGGCTGTCGCAAAACAAGCGCCTCACTGGCAGGTTTTTTTCCCCACTAAATCACTGAAAAGTACACCATGGACGTGTAGGAACGCCTCAAGTGGCCACATACCCTCCTGGACTGCTGGAGGACCTCCTGTAAGCCTGGGTACTTACACACAAATTGTTGTATAATCAGGTTCAGCAGATGTGCCATGCAGGGCACATGTGTTAACTTGTCCAACCTCAACGCCGCCAACAGATTGCTTCTATTGTCACACATAACTTTTTCAATCTCCAGTTGGTGCGGGGTCAGCCAAAGATCCACCTGTTTGCTCATAGCGGCCAGGGGTGCTGGTCCAGTTTGACTCTCTGCTTGCAGGCAGGTCATGGCTGGAGACCTAGGGGGATGCAATTGTTTCAGAGAAAGCCGCAGCAGCAGAAGAGGACGACTCAGCCGAGGAGGATAGAGAAGAGGATGGAGGAGGAGTAGGAGGAGAAGAGGAGGTGACAGCAGGCCTGCCTGCAAGTTGTGGTAGTGTCACCAATTCCGCCTTACAACCACGTATTTCATGCTTGGCAGCTGTCAACAGGCATCTTCAGCTGTCAACAAGACATGGCTGAAGATGCTGCTGGACCAGGAGGAGGAGGGTGGCTTTGCGTTTGTGTGCTGCTTTTATTCACATTCCCATTGTTGTTTGTGTTTTGCCATCAGGTGCCTTCCCAAAACAGTTGTCACCAGATGGCATCGCTGGTATCAGAGGCACACTAACAAAAAAAAAAAATGCCACACTGGTGAGTTTCGGAATGTTGGCATTCTGATGGTGGCAACAGCAGGCATTGAAGGGCGTGTTAGCTGGCTGACCGCAGGTGCTGATACATGCTGTCTAACAGTGCCACTAGCTCCTTGAGATGAGCTCCCCCTGCTAGTTTCAAGAACTCATCTCCCCCTCCTCCTCCTCTGTGTCTCCCCATCTGAACTTTCCCCGTTCTTTATGTCCTCTGGCATGCACCCACGTGACATCCATGGACACATCATCATCAATTTCTTCACTTGTCTCAGACACCTCCAAATAGACACCAACAACGGGTACTATAGCCTCATCATCCTCCTCACACCTTAGGTCCACGTGTGTACCGACGCCTGATTGAGACATATCAAGTGGTATAACAGTCAAAAGAGGGATCTGCACACAGTCTTCAAGGAACAATGTGCTTTTATTGTTCCAATGCACACATATAATACACACCAAATCGTTTCAGCCGACAAAAGTTTCGGGGCCAATGAGGTCTCCTTTATCAAGGCATAAGCAGACAACATAAACAAGCACCAGTTTCACATTCTGCTGCAGATGTTACTGTCCTGCAATAGACTATGCTTGCAGGTGATCTGACTGGTCATTCCACCAATGATTTTGAATTGTTTGACATGAGTGACAGTCTGCTCGATTAGGGGCAGCACTGCAGTGGCAGTTAGGGTGTTGTACCAATTGTACCTTTATTATATATAGGGGGTTTGTTCACACTTGTGGTTGTATATGTTGTCTGCTTATGCCTTGATAAAGGGGACCCGATTGGCCCCGAAATGTTTGTCGGCTGAGACGATTTGGTGTGTATTATATGTGTGCATTGGAACAATAAAAGCACGTTGTTCCTTGAAGACTGTGTGCGGATCCCTCTTTTGATTGCTGGATTATCACTGTTACGGGTTCCAGCAGCAGCACTGCTCTACCATAGGTGTGAGATTCTATTGATTGATATCACGTGGTGTGACATCCTTATCTCCATCTTCTGCCAATAAAGGTTTTGCATCACTAAATGCATCATGTGTGAATAATTCCTCTGACATATAAAGTAAAGCAGCTGTGGTGCTAGTGGTGGTGGTGTTAACCTCCTTGCCGGTTTTCCCGACCTGAGCTCGGGGTAGAAAAAAGCAGCTGCTATCGGTGATCCCGAGCTCAGGTCGGGGTAGGCATTGCAGAGCTTTTCCTGTAGTTGTGGAGTCCCGCGCGCGATCTCGCTGCGCAGCGGGACTCCAGCCTCTCTCCCCGGCAGTGTGGGGTCTTTCCCTGGCCGCCGGGATCCCCCATGTCCCCGCTATTCTTCCGGGGACCCGGCAGCCAGTTTGAGCAGCGCAGCCGTGGTGGTGGCAGCAGAGCGGTGGTGGCAGCGTGACGTCATCGGGGGCGGGGCTAACATTGAAAACAAACTTCTCTATATTAGAGAAATATAGAGAAGTTCGTTTATATGTATATTAGCGCCATCTTGTGGGCAAAGAGAAAACTGCAGCCCAGGAGCCCAGGAAGGTAATTTTTTTTTTTTTTTTGCTGCAGATCTCCCTGCCAGAATGATTTTTTTCAGGTTTATAGGGTCTGAAAGAGTAAAAAAAAAATTGCACCGCTTTTAGACCCTAAAATCTGGAAAGAATCAGACCGCCAAGGAGGTTAAGTAGTTGCGGGGTGCCTGAAGCAGAGCAGGAGGAGGATGGTGGTCAAGGAGGTTCCGTGCGGAAGCTGTAGAAGATGGGGTGTGCCTTGTAAGCCACTCAACTACGTCCTCAGAATTTTGGGGGTTGAGGGTACATGCCCTATGAAGATTATGCACTCTTTCACGGCCATTGGAAATCACAGTAGCATGACCTCAAGGACACTTGGGTGGCTTGCCTCTGCCTGTCATTTTTTAATCGGGGCACTGCGTCCTGCAACAAGTGAAAAGTAACGCAGTGGAGGTGCTACTATGTCTGCAACTGAATGTGGCAACGGCAATAGCAGTAGTGTACACAGCTCTGGTTATCAGTGGGCTGTGTAGTGTCACACACCAAGATACACAACAGTTCAAACACAATACAGTGTTAATAACAGATGCCCTGGAGCACTAGTGGTAAAACGGTGCCTGTGTGTTATTTAGTCCACAACGTGCAAAGGGGTGTCTGCGGGCTTCAGGCAGTCTTTTTATTTTTTAATTTTTTTTTAATTGACCAAAAGGTTTATTGAATATAAAAGGATCATTACAATGTATGCAAGTACTTGAGAATACAAAGTTCTTCAACACTTTATAAAGCATGTGAAATAGGGGAGGTAAATACAGTCAGTGTAGTACAGTTTACCTAGAGAGTAGCGAGTGTGAGGGATTACCCATAGAAAGCGGACATGATGGTAGAGGCATATGGGGATAAAGGGGAGAGGGGTATAGCAGGAACAGAGAGCTTCTGGTTGTATAGGTGCCAAAGCGCTTGGTGGTTAGAAAGGTGGGAGCCAGAGATCGAGAGGGTAGCGAGGGGACAGTTGAGAGGGAGAGTTGAGTGTTAGTGAGCATAGGTCAGCTAACAACATTTGCTGTCCATAGAGTGTATCAACTAGCCCCATCTAGCCATCTGTCCCAAATTTTGTTAAATTTAGATGGGCATCCCCTATGTTGATATACCAGCTTCTTAAGAGGGAGAGAGTTTTTGACTTTGGTTTTCCAATCAAGGAATGTAGGGTGTATAGGGGACAGCCATCTAAATGCTATGCACATTTTAAGGATGGACGTAGTTTCTATAAGAAAATACTTATCAAATTTATTAACATCTTCCTCATATATATGTAAAATACAGCATTTGACATCGAGCGTTGCTGGGGACCCCATGGTGTCATGTAGGAAGCCAACTACCTGTCTCCACAAATCAGCAATTGGAGGGCAAAGCCAGAGCAATATGCGAGGAGTATTTAGAGATGTGTTTGGGAGTGAGGTAGCTTTGGTGAATTATGTATAGTTGGGTCAAGCGGTCCCTGATGCAGGGAGATACCAGGCGGGTAGCGAGCAGGCAGTCCTCCCACTCCTCTTCATCAATTCGGAAATTTAATTGTAGCTATTTATCTTTGGATTTTTCCACAATTGGGCCAGCTTTATGTTCATTAAGTACATTGTACAGAGTACTTATATGATGTGGGAGTGGACCATCCTTAAGGAACTCCATAAGGGTTGAAGTTTCAATAGAGGGGAGGCCATTGGGGAATTGATAGCACAGGGCATGCTGAAGTTGCAAATACATGAATTGAAATTGAGGGGGTAGTGAGTATTGGTTTTGGAGGTCTTCGTAGGAGAGCATAGAAGTCTGTGATAATTTGACCCAGATAGTGATTTCCAGAGTCAGCCCAGCAGGAGGTGTTGCGGAGTTTGAGTAGCTTGAGAAGTTTGGGGTTGTGCCATAAGGGTGTGAAGTGTTCCCACGTGGAATGGGACATTAGCCTGCTCGCCATCCGCCAAACTTTGGAAGCTTGCGTTAGGATTGTATTAGGGTGTGCTTGGGAAGTGAGGGTACCCTTTAGTAGTGCAAACGGAAGGTTGTTTGCAGGTTCAGTAGAGGAGAATCCCAGCAGGTCTGGAGGCTGCAGAGATTCAGTTACAAACCAGTGAGGTATCTGCTCTAATTGGGAAGCTATATAGTATAAGAGATGGGATGGCAGTGCTACTCCTCCTAAAGCGGTGGGACATTGTAACACAGCATGTTTGAGTTTGGCTCGCGATTTGTTCCATATAATGGATAGTATTAAGGATCTAAGTTTGTTAAAAAAACCTATAGGGGTGTGCACAGGTGAATTGTGCAGAATGTAGAGGATTTTTGGCATTAGGACCATTTTAACCAAGTTAACTTGACCCATAACCGAGAGTGGCAGTTTTGTCCAGGCTGACAATTTCTGCTGAGTGAGTGGGAGTAGGTGGGCTACATTATCTTCATAATATTTAGATGCTGAGGTTTGGACCACGACTCCCAGATACTTAAAGGATTTAACGACATGGTAGCGAGGAGGGCGAGATCTCCAGACCGTCCAGGGAGAGAATAGCGGATTTACTCCAGTTTATTGATAAACCAGAGTATTCGCCCATTTCATTAATTAAGTCGAAAACGGCAGTGAGGGAGGCATGGGGGTCTGCCAGGTAGAGGATGGTGTCGTCGGCGTATTGACTGATTTTCTCCTCAATAGTGCCAATTTTGAGACCAATAATCCGGGGGTCAGCTCTAATTTTACAGGCAAGTGGTTCAGCTGAGAGTGCATAAAGTAAAGGGGAAAGGGGGCAGCCCTGTCTGGTACCTCTACCTATCGGGAAGGGGTCTGAGATATTGGAATTAGTGAAAATTTGAGCTCTGGGGTCTGTGTAGAGAATTTGTACCCAGCGGATGAAGTTGTCTCCAAACCCAAACCTGGAAAGAGTGGCAAGTAGGAAGGGCCATTCAACTGCGTCAAAAGCCTTAGCGGCATCAAGGGAAACCACCACTCTACTGCCACAATTAAGATGTTTAGCTTGTAAATTGGCGAATAGTCTCCTTATGTTAATTGAGGTTTTTTTTCCCTGGCATAAAGCCCGTCTGGTCCCTATGGATAAGAGATAAGATTACTTTGTTTAACCTTCGGGCTAATATTTTAGCGAGGACTTTGACATCAGTTGGGAGCAGGGAGATTGGGCGATATGAGTCGCAGAGTAGTGGATCCTTTCCAGGCTTGGGAATGAGCACTATGAGAGCTGTACGCATGGATATAGGGAGAGAGCCCTGCTCAAATGCAAATTGAAATGTTTGAAGAAGAGGAGCTGTGTCACAAAATGCATCTGCTGGCGAATTTCCTGAACTATTGATGAACTTCCTCCATTTCGCCAGCAGATGTCATCTGTGTCCTCAGAGTTTGAAGCTGCTTGAAGTATCCTCTGCCACCAGCAGAGGTCTCACTCACAAGAACTGTTATTGCAGATTTAATGAGGGCAGCTCTGTGATCACCTGGACTCTGTCATCTGACTTTCTTGGACACTATTTAAGCTGCCTCAACAGACCATTCTGTGCTAGCTCATCAAAGTCTGATCCTGAATCAGTCTGTTCCTGATCCTGAATCCTAGCCTTGTATCCTGTCTTGAGTCTTAGCCTTGTATCTGCTCTGATCGTGTTTGACCTGTTTTCTGTATTTTGACTAACCCTTTGCCTAAGCGATTTGTATCTTGTTTGTATCTCTGGTTTGACCCTGCATGTTTGACGTTCCGTTTCCTGCCGATTATAATTCTGATGCTCTGTCTCTGTATATAATGTATATGATTCTCATGTGTATATATTAGTCAGGTTTGGGGTTCAGTGTACACACTATATTGTTATGCTGGGATACCTTTGCATATTATCCTATATGCATGGGGTCCATAGCATCTGCAATACCTGATATATTCTGCTTATGTGTTTAGTTTCCAGTTGCACCATTGCTTATATTACTTGCCTGACGTCTGCATGATTCTCTGCATAAACTTAATACTAATTGTTTATGCATCCTGATAGAATAATTCTCTGCATAAACTTAATGCTAATGGTGTATGCATTCTGATGGTCAGATTCTCTGCATAAACTTAATCTTGTTTATGCGTCCTGTTTGTTTGATTCTCTGCATGATCTTAATGCTGATTGTTTGTAAGCTGTGTAACTGTTTAGTTGCATAACTCTGTGCATGAACTTAATGTGCAACATTTATGCTGATTACAATAAATCTTTGTTTATTCCTTTAATTCCAGTCTCAGTGTTTCTTGCATACTGACAGAGCAATCTTCCTTGCGATTCCCTTGCATTGTATACCAATGCAACAGAATCATGACAAGCTGCAATAATTTCAGAAAACCTTTTTAGAACTTCGCTGGGGATGCCGTCAACCCCTGGTGCTTTCTTGTTGGGGAGGGAGTGAATGGCCGACTCAAGTTCATCTAGGGTAATGGGAGCGTCATGTAGCTCAACTTGATCAGGGGCTAGCCGGGGTAGGGCAATTTCTGATAGAAAGATCTCGGCCTCCTCACGGGAGAAGAGGGACCTCGAGGTATAGAGGTCGTGAAAGTATGCGGCAAAGCATTTATTGATGGGATTTTGGCCCGTGACTAGAGAGGAGTTTGCATCTTTGACACTACTAATGGATCCTAAGGAGGATCTATTTTTTGCCATTCTAGCTAGTATGGTACCAGTCTTTTCACCTTGCTCGTAGAATGTTTGCTTATAAAAGAAAGTTTTGGCCTGGGTTTTTTCCCTTAATATAAGGGTGAGTTGGGCCTGAGCTTTTTCCAGGCACTTTCATTCATCTCAGAGGGGTCCCCTACAAAAGCCTGTTCCAGTATGGGAATTTGGGACTGAAGGTCTTGAAAATCTTTATTTGTCTCTCTTTTGTGATGGGAGACAGCGCTAATAAGGAGACCCCTCAGATATGATTTAAAAGTATTCCAGACCAGTGCTTTGTCCTTAACATCCTCATGTGTGTGGAAATAAATCATCAGCTTGTCTATTAACCAGTCCTCAGAGGTAAACAAGGAGAGCCAGAAGGGGTTGAATTTCCATATAATTTGTATAGGAGTATTGTCCCAAGATAGTGTCATGCTAATCAGTGTTGCCAACTCATCCCTTTAATTACTGACACATCTAAGTTATACAGGTTCTGGGGCTATTAGCACATAATCAGTGCCTTAACTGCATCAACCTAGCCACAAAACCTGTATAATTCATATGTGTCAGTAATTAAAGGGATGAGTTGGCAACACTGATGCTAATTGGGGAGTGGTCAGAGACAATACGTGGGAGGAATTCAATAATAAGTATCACTGGGAGCAAGCTACTGGAGACAAAAAAAATAGTCTAGTCTGGAGAGAGTATTGTGGGAAGCGGAGAAGCATGAAAATTGGCGTGCAGTGGGGTAAAAATAGCGCCAGGCGTCAACAAGAGACATCTCGCGCATTAAATGAGCAAAGGGTGTTGTTTTGTTAGTTGCGGCAGGGAATCTGTCCATGGCTGGGTTGCAAACCATATTAAAATCTCCCGTCCAGATACTGGGGCATGCAGGTAATGCGGACATGAAGCTTAAACCTTTTTTAAGTAATACTGAAGTATAAGGAGGGGGAATGTAAAAGGTAAGTAGTGATATAAGTTTGTTGTAAAGTAGGCCATGCAAAAAAACATATCTACCAAATTGGTCTATTTTAATAGAGTGAGATATAAAAGGGACAAATTTCCTTATAAGAATAGAGATTCCTCTTGAGTATTGAGAGATGTCTGAGTAGTATGCCTTACCCACCCACTGTCTCTCCATAGTTTTTAACTTGCTGCCGGTGATATGTGTCTCTATCAAGACTAATATATCTGGCTTTCTCTTGTTTACATAGTTCAGGACTATAGAGCGCTTGACGGGGTCATTTAAGCCTCTTACGTTCCAGCATATTTATTTAGATTCTTAGTGTTTGACGCCATCTAGTGGGCAAAATAGGTATTCCCCTAGTAACCATAGGGGAAATCATGAAAAGTACAGGGTACTGTATCCATGGGTATATAGCAAATCAGTGTTATAGCAGGTAAAAGACAATAATCTTGTGTGGTCAATAAATGGTATGAAACACAACTTAACTGAAATAAGAACAATCCCAAATAAACTCCCTGCTTCACTGTAACAGCTAAGTGAAGCCTAAACCCAAACATGTATCCGTGTGGGATCAAGAGAGCAGACTAGGGCTAAACTAAGCTCATCCAATCTGCTCACAGGTATGAACCAACACGAGTAGTAAACGCTACAATATGTAGACGATTAAAGTGGGGTGGTTGTAGGACGGTGTAGAGCGGGGCCGTCCAGCAAGAGGTACATGTCCGTTAACACATGAAGGCATACCTCCCAACATTTTAAACTAGGAAACCGGGACACTGGCCACACCCCTAACCACACCCCCTAACCACACCCCCATCAGACGCCTACCATCGTTTTTTGAAGATTTTTTTTTTAATTTATATTTATGCCCTTATATATTTTTTTTTACTAAACATACCCTCATACACCCTGCCCGTGGGTGGGGATGAGGGTAAGGGTGCCCATGGGTGGGGAGGAGGGTCAGGATGGGTGCCACTGCAAAAAAAAAAAATGATCGAGGCACCAGCCGCGCCTATATGGTATGCGGGATGCGGCCATAGCATCATTACCTCCCTCCCTCCTTCCCTTGAGATCTGCCCCCCTGTGTCCCCGTTAGCAGAGTGCGCAGCGAGCGGAGCGGGCTGTCATTACCTGCGTTCATGCACGGGTACCGATGTCTGCATCCAGCTTCCTGCTTCCTGTGACGTCACAGGAAGCAGATTGAAGCTGGACATCGGTACCCGTGCATGGACGCAGGTAATGACAGCCCGCTCCGCTCGCTGCGCACTCTGCTAACGGGGACACAGGGGGGCAGATCTCAAGGGAAGGAGGGAGGGAGGTAATAATGCTATGGCCGCATCCCGCATACCATATAGGCGCGGCTGGCACCTCGATCATTTTTTTTTTTTACTCGCTGCCCACTGCCGCCCGGGACTTGGGGGGCTCATACCGTGACAGCGGGAGAGCCCCCCCAAATCGTGACAGTCCCGACGAGATCGGGACGGTTGGGCCCTATGCATGAAGGCTATTCAACCTCCCATATATCATGATATAGCATCCAGGCGTATCAGGACCCTGGAACAAAAAACAAGCAGTGTCTTAAGTTGCAGCTGGAAGTTGCTGATGCGTCTGCCAGAAAAAAAGGAAAAAGAAGAAACCCCCATAGGCCGTGAAGGTTACGAATGTAATATGGTAGAGGACACTGTGAAGTGTAGTTTTGTTACGCATGTTCATCAAGTGGCCTATATACGAGCAGGGACTCAAAGTCATATACTTCGTAATAGAGTTGCTGTTCTGGAATATGCGACCTTGGGCATCTAGAAAGAGCAATTCACAGAGTCTCGGATTCAAAAATAAAGTATATGGGGGCGTGGCTAAGATGGCCGACTGAACAGACGCTTTTCACAGAGCTCCGCTGCCCAGCATCTCCCACACGGATATTACACGGGTTTTGGAGCTGTCTTTTATGGTCATAACTATACCTATTACCCCCTGCTGTAGAGGAGGCCAATCTGGAGTCGTGGTGCGTACCTCCCCGGGAGGCAACTCAGCTGGATAGCCTTCCATCGATCTCCACGTGGGACTCCTGTGCCGGCCCGGAGAGAACACCCAAAACCCAGCACCGGGCTTCCCCATATCATGAGATGCCGCTTAAAGCAAATAAAAGCAATAAGGAAAAGGAGGACAGTGGAGACCATGCTGACCAACCTCTCGCAACACCACTAAAGCAGAAGCTAACTCATCGTGGTAAACAGCACAAAGATGGAGGCGGCCAGGAGGAAAGCGTGGAGGAGGGAGCGGACTTGCCATCTTCTGCTGAACTCCTGGAGGCAATCCGCACTTGCCAAACTACCGACGGTTAAAATCGACCATTTGGACACTAGCCTTAGCCTGCTAAGATGCGACATGGGGAAGCTAAGGGAAAGAACGAAGGAGGTGGAGCGGCGCACGTCAGACCTTGAAGATACAGTGCAGGCCCACAGAGTGGCAATTCCTGGCATGCAACTTCGTCTTACCCACTTGGAGGAGAAGTCGGTGGATGCGGAAAACCGCAACCGCCGCAATAACCTGTATATCATAGGGCTGCCGGAGGGAATCGAGGGAAGCAATGCAGCCACCTCCATGGAAGATCTTTTCCGAGAGCTGCTCCCGGGAGACACATTTTCTAATCACTTCGTGATAGAACGTGCTCATCGAGTACCAACAAAAAAGGGATCCCCAGACTCAGTCCCCCGTCCCATTATACTGAAGCTGCTCAACTTCAGGGATCGCGACGCCATATTAACAGCAGCAAGGAAAGCTGGAGAGCTCCGTTACAACAACTCCAAGGTTATGATCTTTCCGGATTACACAATAGAGACTCAGCGTCAGAGGCAGTCTTTCCAGAATGCCAAGAATAAGCTTAAAGAGAATCTGTATTGTTAAAATCGCACAAAAGTAAACATACCAGTGCGTTAGGGGACATCTCCTATTACCCTCTGTCACAATTTTGCCGCTCCTCGCCGCATTAAAAGTGGTTAAAACAGTTTTAAAATGTTTGTTTATAAACAAACAAAATGGCCACCAAAACAGGAAGTAGGTTGATGTACAGTATGTCCACACATAGAAAATACATCCATACACAAGCAGGATGTATACACCCTTCCTTTTGAATCTCAAGAGATCATTGTGTGTTTCTTTCCCCCTGCAGTTCTCATGCACTGAAGTTTCAGGCTGCCCTTGTCTATATTTCTTCAGTATGTGAAAGCCCAGCCAGCTCAGAGGACGATTTATCCAGCTTGTAAAAGATAAGAGAGAAGAGAGAAGCTGCTCTAATCTAAATAATACACAGGCAGTGTGCATAGAGGGGCCTGGAAGGGGGAGTTCATAGCAGAACCACAACACTGAAGAACTTGGCAGTCTTCCAGACACAGGCCGACAAGTCTGACAGGGGAAAGATGCATTGATTTATTACAGAGATAGTGATAGCAGAAAGTGCTGCAGTAAGCCAGAACACATTAGAATAGCTTTTGGAACTTGTAGGATGATAAAAAACAGGATGCAATTTTTGTTACGGAGTCTCTTTAAGGAAAAAGGCATCACTTATTCCATGCAATTCCCCGCTAAACTACGGGTTGAGGACGGGGAAACTGTTGAATTTTTTGACAAACCTGCTGATGTTTTCAAGTGGCTGGACACCTTACCGGCCAAATGAGTGAGTACATACATATAATTGGCTATGACTTTCATTTGTTTCACTTATGCTAGTATTTGAGGTTGAATGTGCTTTGTTGCTGGAGGGAATGGAACAAGGTCCGATATGGTGCTTTAACTGTAACACTGGATGCAGTTCGAGTGCAGGGGTGACACACATGGAAGAACTTAAAGATGGCCACGGGTCTCTTATGAGTGGGTTGCTATCACTCATTCTGTTCTTGTTGCTTAGACTTCCCGCTCTCCTTCTCCCGCCCTTGGAATTGGGCCAACTCCATAACAGTATGGGTGCTGGCCTGTGTAGGTGTGCACTGACAGACCTGCTGAACTTTTAATACTAGTGACTGTGGAACCTCAACCCTATACCCCTTCAGCACACCAGCTATAGAACTCTTACACTGCAACCCCAAGTGCTTATCCATCCACGGAATATGACTTAATAATGGGAATGTATACGCTAACGTTCTGCCACGAAGGAACTCATTGCCTGCTGGAAGTAGTATACGGACTTATGCATCTGCGCTTATGCTAACTGGGAATCAGTCTATCTGCCTACAAGTGAAACCCCATCTTGCTATGCAGGTTCTATAAATATATTTTGCAGGGATGACGCACTGACACACACTCAAAAAACTAGGAATATGACCATAAATAGCACCACACCAATATATCAAAAATATCACAATTTATTAATTATATCTCAAAGAAGCACTATAAAGTATTAAAAACACACATACAGTTAAAACAAGGAGACATCACAATAGAATGGCTATAGTATATATAGTAAAGCGTTGCTAATAGCATACAATGTAATATTGATCACCTGGGAAGTTCACTATATGAACTCCCTTAGGGATTGAACCCGGGTTCATAAGATCACGTTAGAAGAAAGTGCAAATACATATACAAAAGTATGAGGTTATCAATAACCATATAACCTGTGCAACCTGTGAAGAAAGTGCATAGTGCATTACATAATAAAACAGTGATTATACCCATATATGCTGAAAGCCAAAGTGACAAGATGCTGGGACCATATAGGTAGCATGGAGTGCAGAAAAGGCGAAGCTTACGTGACCCAGGGATAATGAAAGCCGTTGTGGTGTCTCCATAGAAGAAGGAGGCCCCCGGCAGACTTCTCGAAGCTTACGTGACCCAGGGATAATAAAAGCCGTTGTGGTGTCTCCATAGAAGAAGGAGGCCCCCGGCAGACTTCTCTACCGGTTTCGCGGCAGTCACGCCGCTTTATCACGAGAGGGGGATCCTGTGTCAGACCGGCATACTAGCCGGAAAGATATAGTACTGGAGGTGCGGTCACGTGAGCGCCAGACACGCATCACGTGATCCGCCCTGTATATGCCGTCCAATGCGAGGAAGGAGGAACACCAAGAGGAAAAAGTCCACGCTGGAGCGCACACAGCGTGAGTATACGGGTAGCCAAAAGGGACAAAAAGCTCGCACACCAGGAGGAAGTAATCCACGCTGGAGCGCATGCAGCGCAAGTATATGGGCAGCCTGGAGAGATACGGAATCCGCATACCAGGAGGAAAATTAAGCCTTCATTGCATAGGGAAAAGAAAATATAAAAAAAGGTCTGCCAAAAGAATAAATAAATATGGGTATTAGTCATATATAGGGGGAAATATAGCGCTGGAAAGTATAACCCTCCAACGTCTATATATACACATGTGCCATCAGCATATATGAATCTATAATCACCCCATTAGTAATATAAGATTTATTGGCAAAAACAATTAATACACTCCAATATTAATGCAAGCAATAAGATCATACATATATATGACAATTACGATGATAGACAAAAATATAACATTAGGGTAATCCAAAGTTCCCGAGGGTGTATAGACAACACCAAGTCCATCCATATCAGCAATAACAAAGTTGGAAGATTTATCCAGGTAACATAGGGGCGCCAAAGTCCCCACACCGACGAAAGTTCCAAAATAGGCGACGCAAGAGGGTGAGTGGTCCATAATTAGAAGGTTCCAATGTCCACAAGAGAGAGTCCATCACATAATAGTCCAATAAGCCCTTCAAACAACAGGTAAGTGTATATAGATATATCTGCAATAAATCAAAAAATGCATTAACAAGGCATCACAAAAAAACCAAAAAGTCAATTTCCTCATTAAGGCCATGAGGTGACTTTGAATTAAGGCTGTATATCCACCGAGCCTCCTTCTGTAACAATCTGGACACTATGTCACCTCCCCTAATATTGGTTCTAACATGTTCCAACCCTATGACCTGCATCCTGGAATAAGAGCCAGCATGAAATTGTAGAAAATGGGCCGCCACAGATGTCAAAGTTTTCCCCTCATCCAAGTCCCTTTGTGCCAATCTAATTTTGGAAAGATGCTGTTGAATACGAACCTTAAGGGCATTCTTAGTTTGTCCTACATATATCCTTGGACATGAACAGCGTAGGGCATAGACTACTCCTTTTGTTTTGCAATTGATGTAATGATTTAATGTAAATACTTTACTATTCGAGGAATCACTAATGTGAGTTTGCCTCCGCATCATGGGGCATACATTACAGGCCCCACAGGGGTAACTCCCCCGTAGGCAACCTGCCTGTGATCTACCTCCCACCGATCTCAGATGACTTGAACAAATCTTGTCCTTTAATGTAGGGCACTTTTTTGCTGTAATAGAAGGATAGGGAGAAATACAGCCGATCAAATCTGGATCCGACTGTAAAATTGGCCAGGCCCCCTGAAGAGCCCTATAAATTTCTGGCCACCCATTGTTGTATGTAGAACATAGTCTCACCAAGCCAGCAGGAGTGGAAGGTCTACTGTTGATCAGTTCGTTTTGATTTATTTTCTGTGCCATATAGAAAGCCTTCTTCACAATTTTCCTTGGATATCCACGGTCCAAAAACCTTTGTTGTAATTCATTTGCCTGTTTGAGGAAATCCAAATCATTAGAACACAGCCTACGTAATCTGAGAAACTGACTCACAGGTATATTGTTTTTCAGGGATTTGTTGTGAGCACTCTGATAGTGTAACAAGCTGTTTACAGCCGTGGGCTTACGATAAAGATCTGAAGACAGGGATCCATCCTCTTGTATCCTAATGGTGACATCCAAAAATTCCACCTGATGGTCAGACATCTGTGCAGTAAGGAAAATACTCATATCATTCTTATTCAATTCTGTAATGAACTTATTGCATGTTTCTGTGGGGCCATTCCAGATAATTAACAGGTCATCAATATATCTGTACCATCCCAGTATATGTGGGTGGTATTGGGAGAAGTGGTCACCAAATACAATTTCTCGTTCCCAAAACCCCAAGAATAAATTGGCAATGGCCGATGCACATTTGGCACCCATGGCCACGCCGCATACCTGCTTGTAGAATCTTCCATTAAAGATGAAATAATTATGGCCCAATACGAACTGAAGCAGCTGTAACAAAAAATGATGTAAATCAGATTGTGAACGATCTTCCATATCCAAAAAATAACGAACAGTATGCAATGCCCACCGATGAGAGATATTAGTGTACAAGGACTCAACGTCACAGGTTACCAGTAATGATCCAGATGGAATTCTGATGTCCTCAATAATTCTGAGTAGATCAAGACTATCACGTAAATATGAGTCAAGGGCCGTGACATGGCGTTGTAGAAAAAAATCTAAAAAAGAGCAGGCAAACGAAGTTAGACTATTGATACCAGCAACAATTGGTCTGCCAGGAGGATTATTAACAGTCTTATGAACTTTAGGCAACATATAGAAGGTAGGTACCACGGGTGATTTCGGTAATAAAAAGTCATATTCCCTAGGTGTAATGAGCCCTCTAATCTTGGCATCACTTAGTAAACCTTCTAGCTGCACATGGTAATACTCAGTTGGATCTCCTGGTAAACTTACATAGTTTTTAGGATTATTCAACTGCCGGTAAGCCTCCTGTAAATACATATCCCTGGGCCATATTACGATGTTTCCACCCTTGTCCGCCTCCTTGATTATCAGGTCCATGTTGTTTTTAAGATTGTTAATGGCTTTCCACTCACGGATAGTAAGGTTGTTGTTCATTGTATTATAAACAGTCATCTGTGATACTGATTTCAGCATTACTTCAAAGAAAATCCTAATTGGTGGATAATTGCCAAAGCTGGGCATATACTTAGAAGTGCCAAAGCTGGGCATATACTTAGAAGGGCATAACCCTTCTAAGTATATGCCCAGCTTTGGCAATTATCCACCAATTAGGATTTTCTTTGAAGTAATGCTGAAATCAGTATCACAGATGACTGTTTATAATACAAGGAACAACAACCTTACTATCCGTGAGTGGAAAGCCATTAACAATCTTAAAAACAACATGGACCTGATAATCAAGGAGGCGGACAAGGGTGGAAACATCGTAATATGGCCCAGGGATATGTATTTACAGGAGGCTTACCGGCAGTTGAATAATCCTAAAAACTATGTAAGTTTACCAGGAGATCCAACTGAGTATTACCATGTGCAGCTAGAAGGTTTACTAAGTGATGCCAAGATTAGAGGGCTCATTACACATAGGGAATATGACTTTTTATTACCGAAATCACCCGTGGTACCTACCTTCTATATGTTGCCTAAAGTTCATAAGACTGTTAATAATCCTCCTGGCAGACCAATTGTTGCTGGTATCAATAGTCTAACTTCGTTTGCCTGCTCTTTTTTAGATTTTTTTCTACAACGCCATGTCACGGCCCTTGACTCATATTTACGTGATAGTCTTGATCTACTCAGAATTATTGAGGACATCAGAATTCCATCTGGATCATTACTGGTAACCTGTGACGTTGAGTCCTTGTACACTAATATCTCTCATCGGTGGGCATTGCATACTGTTCGTTATTTTTTGGATATGGAAGATCGTTCACAATCTGATTTACATCATTTTTTGTTACAGCTGCTTCAGTTCGTATTGGGCCATAATTATTTCATCTTTAATGGAAGATTCTACAAGCAGGTATGCGGCGTGGCCATGGGTGCCAAATGTGCACCGGCCATTGCCAATTTATTCTTGGGGTTTTGGGAACGAGAAATTGTATTTGGTGACCACTTCTCCCAATACCACCCACATATACTGGGATGGTACAGATATATTGATGACCTGTTAATTATCTGGAATGGCCCCACAGAAACATGCAATAAGTTCATTACAGAATTGAATAAGAATGATATGAGTATTTTCCTTACTGCACAGATGTCTGACCATCAGGTGGAATTTTTGGATGTCACCATTAGGATACAAGAGGATGGATACCTGTCTTCAGATCTTTATCGTAAGCCCAAGGCTGTAAACAGCTTGTTACACTATCAGAGTGCTCACAACAAATCCCTGAAAAACAATATACCTGTGAGTCAGTTTATCAGATTACGTAGGCTGTGTTCTAATGATTTGGATTTCCTCAAACAGGCAAATGAATTACAACAAAGGTTTTTGGACCGTGGATATCCAAGGAAAATTGTGAAGAAGGCTTTCTATATGGCACAGAAAAGAAATCGAAACGAACTGATCAACAGTAGACCTTCCACTCCTGCTGGCTTGGTGAGACTATGTTCTACATACAACAATGGGTGGCCAGAAATTTATAGGGCTCTTTAGGGGGCCTGGCCAATTTTACAGTCGGATCCAGATTTGATCGGCTGTATTTCTCCCTATCCTTCTATTACAGCAAAAAAGTGCCCTACATTAAAGGACAAGATTTGTTCAAGTCATCTGAGATCGGTGGGAGGTAGATCACAGGCAGGTTGCCTACGGGGGAGTTACCCCTGTGGGGCCTGTAATGTATGCCCCATGATGCAGAGGCAAACTCACATTAGTGATTCCTCGAATAGTAAAGTATTTACATTAAATCATTACATCAATTGCAAAACAAAAGGAGTAGTCTATGCCCTACGCTGTTCATGTCCTAGGATATATGTAGGACAAACTAAGAATGCCCTTAAGGTTCGTATTCAACAGCATCTTTCCAAAATTAGATTGGCACAAAGGGACTTGGATGAGGGGAAAACTTTGACATCTGTGGCGGCCCATTTTCTACAATTTCATGCTGGCTCTTATTCCAGGATGCAGGTCATAGGGTTGGAACATGTTAGAACCAATATTAGGGGAGGTGACATAGTGTCCAGATTGTTACAGAAGGAGGCTCGGTGGATATACAGCCTTGATTCAAAGTCACCTCATGGCCTTAATGAGGAAATTGACTTTTTGGGTTTTTTGTGATGCCTTGTTAATGCATTTTTTTATTTATTGCAGATATATCTATATACACTTACCTGTTGTTTGAAGGGCTTATTGGACTATTATGTGATGGACTCTCTCTTGTAGACATTGGAACCTACTAATTATGGACCACTCACCCTCTTGCGTCGCCTATTTTGGAACTTTCGTCGGTGTGGGGACTTTGGCGCCCCTATGTTACCTGGATAAATCTTCCAACTTTGTTATTGCTGATATGGATGGACTTGGTGTTGTCTATACACCCTCGGGAACTTTGGATTACCCTAATGTTATATTTTTGTCTATCATCGTAATTGTCATATATATGTATGATCTTATTGCTTGCATTAATATTAGAGTGTATTAATTGTTTTTTGCCAATAAATCTTATATTACTAATGGGGTGATTATAGATTCATATATGCTGATGGCACATGTGTATATATAGACGTTGGAGGGTTATACTTTCCAGCGCTATATTTCCCCCTATATATGACTAATACCCATATTTATTTATTTATTTATTCTTTTGGCAGACCTTTTTTTATATTTTCTTTTCCCTATGCAATGAAGGCTTAATTTTCCTCCTGGTATGCGGATTCCGTATCTCTCCAGGCTGCCCATATACTTGCGCTGCATGCGCTCCAGCGTGGATTACTTCCTCCTGGTGTGCGAGCTTTTTGTCCATTTGGCTACCCGTATACTCACGCTGTGTGCGCTCCAGCGTGGACTTTTTCCTCTTGGTGTTCCTCCTTCCTCGCATTGGACGGCATATACAGGGCGGTTCACGTGATGCGCGTCTGGCGCTCACGTGACCGCACCTCCAGTACTATATCTTTCCGGCTAGTATGCCGGTCTGACACAGGATCCCCCTCTTGTGATAAAGCGGCGTGACTGCCGCGAAACCGGTAGAGAAGTCTGCCGGGGGCCTCCTTCTTCTATGGAGACACCACAACGGCTTTCATTATCCCTGGGTCACGTAAGCTTCGAGAAGTCTGCCGGGGGCCTCCTTCTTCTATGGAGACACCACAACGGCTTTCATTATCCCTGGGTCACGTAAGCTTCGCCTTTTCTGCATTCCATGCTACCTATATGGTCCCAGCATCTTGTCACTTTGGCTTTCAGCATATATGGGTATAATCACTGTTTTATTATGTTATGCACTATGCACTTTCTTCACAGGTTGCACAGGTTATATGGTTATTGATAACCTCATACTTTTGTATATGTATTTGCACTTTCTTCTAACGTGATCTTATGAACCCGGGTTCAATCCCTGAGGGAGTTCATATAGTGAACTTCCCAGGTGATCAATATTACATTGTATGCTATTAGCAACGCTTTACTATATATACTATAGCCATTCTATTGTGATGTCTCCTTGTTTTAACTGTATGTGTGTTTTTAATAATTTATAGTGCTTCTTTGAGATATAATTAATAAATTGTGATATTTTTGATATATTGGTGTGGTGCTATTTATGGTCATATTCCTAGTTTTTTGCATGCTTTATGGAGTACACTAAGCACACACTCATTTCCCACAATGTTGCCAGAATTTGTTTGCATGCACTGACACACACTATTATGTGATCGGAACTGTCTGGAATGCTGGGGAACATTTGCAAAATTAGCTGCAGATTTTGTGCAGCACTCTTCAAATCTGCTTTTCCCTATCTATCGAAAACTGCCGCACTGTCCCCCTACTATAATATCATAAAGTGCTAGATGCGATATACTAACTGCTGGACACGCTCATATTTTGAATTTCCCGCTCTGGGTTTTCCCGCCGCTGTGCACTCGCCTCGGGGATTACGGTGGTGGCAGTTTATGCAGACCAGTACGTAACCAGCTTTTATTATTACAAACTTTGATTCAGGAATTCTGCTTCTGGTCGCGCCGTGGTCCGTGAGTGAGTGTACAGGGGACTAATATGCTACTCCATGATATACAGCAGCTGCAGGGTTAAATGATAATGCTCCTGATACCAGCGGGTGAGGTTATACTGCAACTGAGGAATTAGCAGATGTTCTATCCCAGATTGAGCTGAGTCTTTATATTCCTTCTAGGCTCTGGTTTATAAATATACTGTTTTATGTTAAAATGTTTATAGTTACCCTTTAAGTCTTTGCCCCTATGGTGGATGATATTGAGAATGATAATATAGCTGCCTATTGTTTCACTCTTCATCAAATATGGTGAGCACCTTGCTTTTAATAATTCTGGGACTTCCTATATGATAGTCCTGCTATTGCACAAATACTTTGGTACCATTTAAGAAAGGAAGGAAGAGGATCTAGATAGGTATGCTGGATACAATTTTCTTTCCTATTATTAACTATTTAGGAGTGACAGACAATATGGTTCACAGCTAGATATCCTATTTCGATATGTTATTTCATCCTATTTTCCTCCAGCAGATGGAGCTAAATTAAAAACAGCAGATGAATAGTGCTGAGCTATAACAGTCTGCTAGGCTGCATCGAGTTCTAACTTTGTTTTATGTTAACATGTTTATGTGTACTCGTATCGGATGGCGACTTGCATCAACACCCATATCTCAGATTTATTCTCACTTTAATACCTGTCTAAATATGTGGGGTATTACACTACCACTGCTTATAGTCTTATAAACCACCTGATGTACCAGCTATTAGTAGCTCAGCTCTTGGTGGAGTAGCCCAACTGTTAATAACTTTCCAGGATCAAATAGGGGGGGGGGGAGGGGGGGATGCAGTTAATTAGTTAAGCTTTATACCTCCTAGCAATAGCTGGGTGCTGCTGGGCAGTGGACCTCTTCAGCCCATCTGACCGCTCACACACACAGGTGTGTAATCATATTACACACTAGTTTAGTAGTTAGAACCTCTCTGCTTGGCGGATAGCTAAGGGAAGGTTGGGGAGTTCAGGGACTAAGCTACAATACAAGTTAGTAGACGTAGCAGGGCGGGAGTTTGGTTTTTTTGTAGTGGATTATAAGTCTTTGAGGTTCCTGGAAACAGGAATGGTGCTCTCTTCCCTTACTTTATCTTTTGTCTCGGTCCTCTCTTGGACCACTCTACATTAAAATAATGTCATATGTGCAGATATGCTTTCCAAATGTTTATGATGGCAGCTTCACAACAGGTTGATATACCATCTAGCTTGACCTGTATCTCCTGGAATGTTAGGGGTCTTAACTCTAAATTTAAACGGTCCCTGGTCTTCGATTTCCTTAAAAAATATCACCCCCATATATGTATTCTCCAGGAGACCCACCTTATTGGTAGAACAATTATGTCTTTGAAGAAACCATGGGTTGGTCACTATTTCCACTCACTCAAGAGGAGTCAGTATACTATTCCATAAATCCCTGCACATTGTGATACACCAGGTCAAACTAGATAACTTTGGCAGATATATAATGGTCCAGGCAACTATTTTCGGTATACAGTTTATTATTATAGGTCTGTACCTTCCTCCTGCTGGTAATACTGAACTTCTCAATGAATTAATTGCCATAATTTCACAGCTTCCACCGGCAAAACTTATATGGGCAGGAGACTTCAATTTAGCACCTAACCCTATTAAAGATAGACTCAAATTTACAGGTCCAGAAAGATTCAATTTAAGTGAATGGGCAGATACACACGCTTTAGTGGATACCTGGAGATGGAAATATCCAACTGAACTAAAGTACACTTGCTCCTCAGCCACACATAGGACTCTCTCCCGCATTTATCTCATATATACATGCAGTGATATACTACCTATGATAACTAAAGTAGACATCTTACCCAGTGGTATTTCTGACCATGCCCCAACATTACTTACACTTACTATTAGAGAAATATTAACATCCAGATCGTGGAGACTGTCCAGGTTCTGGATTACGGAACCAACGGTAGATACTGCAGTGACTAAGGCACTACAAAATTATTGGACAGATAATGAGAGGACGGCCCCCTCAGACGTGGTTTGGGATGCGCAAAAAGCATGCATCAGAGGGTACTACATAGCTGAAATCTCCAATGCCAGAAAACAAGCTAATATTGTACTGGAAACTGCCGAGCAGCGTGCCACACAGGCTGAGACTACATATATTAATAATAAAACGGCTCAATCCTATAAGGATTGGCAAGCATTACTCACTAAGGTGGAGCTTCTGCGTGTGGACTGCTGTAGACGTGCATTGCTGGCTAAATCTCAAACTATATTTGCTAAAGGGGATAAAAATGATAAACTTTTGGCCTGGCTACTTAGAGATACAAGGTCAAATGCTGCGATCCCTGGGATCAGGTCTGGGGATGGCTGTTTACACGAAGACCAACACACCATTGAGCAGGCCTTTCTACAATACTACACAAACTTATACTCATCTTAAGTAGATTATTCCCCCTCACAACTAGATAAGTTTCTGCATAACATTGCATTCCCTACCCTTAGTGAGGAGCAAACCAAAATCCTGGATGCATCTCTTACCCTGGATGAGATCACAGACGCTATTGCAGAAATGCAGTGTGGGAAATCTCCAGGCCTAGATGGATACTCATCAGAATATTATAAGCACTACCACCTTATCCTTGCCCCCAAATTGCTAGCTGCTCAGAAGGCAGCGCTCGAGGATGGTATGCCCCCTACTTCCTGGTCGGAAGCATTAATCGTATTGATTTTAAAACCTGGTAAAGACCAGAGGCGTAGCAATAGGGGTTGCAGAGGTTGCGACCGCATCGGGGCCCTTGGGCCAGAGGGGCCCCAAAGGGTCCTCCCTCAACTACAGTTTTAGCTCTTTATTGGTCCTGTGCTGGTAATTATCACTTCTATAGATACTTTAACCACTTCCCGACCGCCCCCAGCCGATGGGCAGCGGCAAAGTCCGGTCCCAAACGACCGCAATACGCCCATCGGCGGGGGCGGCTGCGGGAGTGGCTATGCGGCGATCGCGTCATTCGTGACGCGATCAGCCGCCGGGGACTGGCTCCGCCCACCGTTCGCTGTAACCCACCGGCCGTTCGGAAGCGCCGGCGGGTTACTAGCACCCGGATCGCCGCTGAAACTATGTATAATAGGCTTTGTAATGTATACAAAGCCTATTATACTGGCTGCCTCCTGCCCTGGTGGTCCCAGTGTCCCAGGGACCACCAGGGCAGGCTGCAGCCACCCTAGTCTGCACCCAAGCACATTGATTTACCCCCCCCTGCCCCCTGATCGCCCACAGCACCCCTCAGACCCCCCCTGCCCACCCCCCAGACCACTGTTTGCACCCAGTCACCCCCCTAATCACCCATCAATCACTCCCTGTCACTATCTGTCAACGCTATTTTTTTTTTAGTCCCTAATCTGCCCCCCTACTCCCTCCTGATCACCCCCCCCACCCCTCAGATTGTCCCCAGACACCCCCCCAGATCCCCCCCCCTGTGTACTGTATGCATCTATCCCCCCTGATCACCTGTCAATCACCTGTCAATCACCTGTCAATCACCCGTCAATCACCCGTCAATCACCCGTCAATCACCCCCTGTCACTGCCACCCATCAATCAGCCCCTAACCTGCCTCTTGCGGGCAATCTGATCACCCAACCACACCAATAGATCGCCCGCAGGTCCGACATCAGATCACCTCCCAAGTGCAGTGTTTACATCTCTTCTCTCCTCTAAACACCCACTAATTACCCATCAATCACCCCCTATCACCACCTGTCACTGTTACCCATCAGATTAGACCCTAATCTGCCCCTTGCGGGCACCCAATCACCCGCCCACACGCTCAGATTGCCCTCAGACCCCCCCTTATCAATTCGCCAGTGCAATATTTACATCTGTTATTCCCTGTAATAACCCACTGATCACCTGTCAATCACCCATCAATCACCCCCTGTCACTGCCACCCATCAATCAGCCCCTAACCTGCCCCTTGCGGGCAATCTGATCACCCACCCATACCAATAGATCGCCCGCAGGTTCGACATCAGATCACCTCCCAAGTGCAGTGTTTACATCTCTTCTCTCCTCTAAACACCCACTAATTACCCATCAATCACCCCCTATCACCACCTGTCACTGTTACCTATCAGATTAGACCCTAATCTGCCCCTAGGGCACCCAATCACCCGCCCACACCTCAGAACGCCCTCAGACCCCAGCCCTGATCACCTCGCCAGTGCATTGCTTGCATCTATTTCCCCCCTCTAATCACACCTTGAGACACCCATCAATCACCTCCTGTCACCCCCTAGCACACCTACCCATCAGATCAGGCCCTAATTTGCCCCGTGTGGGCTCCTGATCACTCGGCCAAACCTTCAAATCCCCCTCAGACCCCCTTCCGATCACCTCCCCAGTGCATTGATTGCATCTATTTTCCCCTCTAACCGCCCCCTTAGACACCCATCAATCACCTCCTGTCACCCCCCTAGCACTCCTATCCATCAGATCAGGCCCAATACATCCTGTCATCTAAAAGGGCCACCCTGCTTATGACCGGTTCCACAAAATTTGCCCCCTCATAGACCACCTGTCATCAACATTTGCAGATGCTTATACCCCTGAACAGTCATTTTGAGAAATTTGGTTTCCAGACTACTCACAGTTTTGGGCCCGTAAAATGCCAGGGCAGTATAGGAACCCCACAAGTGACCCCATTTTAGAAAGAAGACACCCCAAGGTATTCTGTTAGGTGTATGATGAGTTCATAGAAGATTTTATTTTTTGTCAAAAGTTAGCGGAAATTGGATTTTTATTGTTTTTTTCACAAAGTGTCATTTTTCACTAACTTGTGACAAAAAATAAAATCTTCTATGAACTCACCATACCCCTAACGGAATACCTTGGGGTGTCTTCTTTCTAAAATGGGGTCACTTGTGGGGTTCCTATACTGCCCTGGCATTTTAGGGGCCCTAAACCGTGAGGAGTAGTCTAGAAAACAAATGCCTCAAAATGACCTGTGAATAGGACGTTGGGCCCCTTAGCGCACCTAGGCTGCAAAAAAGTGTCACACATGTGGTATCGCGATACTCAGGAGAAGTAGTATAATGTGTTTTGTGGTGTATTTTTACACATACCCATGCTGGGTGGGAGAAATCTCTCTGTAAATAGACAATTGTGTGTAAAAAAAAATCAAAAGATTGTCATTTACAGAGATATTTCTCCCACCCAGCATGGTTATATGTACAAATACACCCCAAAACACATTATACTACTTCTTCTGAGTACGGCGATACCACATGTGTGACACTTTTTTGCAGCCTAACTGTGCTAAGGGGCCCAAAGTCCAATGAGTACCTTTAGGATTTCACAGGTCATTTTGAGACATTTGGGTTCAAGACTACTCCTCATGGTTTAGGGCCCCTAAAATGCCAGGGCAGTATAGGAACCCCACAAGTGACCCCATTTTAGAAAGAAGACACCCCAAGGTATTCTGTTAGGTGTATGATGAGTTCATAGAAGATTTTATTTTTTGTCACAAGTTAGCGGAAATTGATATGTATTGTTTTTTTTTCACAAAGTGTCATTTTCCGCCAACTTGTGACAAAAAAAAAATCTTCTATGAACTCACCATACTCCTAACAGAATACCTTGGGGTGTCTTCTTTCTAAAATGGGGTAACTTGTGGGGTTCCTATACTGCCCTGGCATTTTAGGGGCCCTAAACCGTGAGGAGTAGTCTAGAAAACAAATGCCTCAAAATGACCTGTGAATAGGACGTTGGGCCCCTTAGCGCACCTAGGCTGCAAAAAAGTGTCACATATGTGGTATCGCCGTACTCAGAAGAAGTAGTATAATGTGTTTTGGGGTGTATTTTTATACATACCCATGCTGGGTGGGAGAAATCTCTCTGTAAATGGACAATTGTGTGTAAAAAAAATCAAATAATTGTCATTTACAGAGATATTTCTCCCACTCAGCATCTGTATGTGTAAAAATACACCCCAAAACACATTATACTACTTCTTCTGAGTACGGCAATACCACATGTGTGGCACTTTTTTGCACCCTAACTGCGCTAAGGGGCCCAAAGTCCAATGAGTACCTTTAGGATTTCACAGGTCATTTTGCGACATTTGGTTTCAAGACTACTCCTCACGGTTTAGGGCCCCTAAAATGCCAGGGCAGTATAGGAACCCCACAAATGACCCCATTTTAGAAAGAAGACACCCCAAGGTATTCCGTTAGGAGTACGGTGAGTTCATAGAAGATTTTATTTTTTGTCACAAGTTAGCGGAAAATGACACTTTGTGAAAAAAAACAATTAAAATCAATTTCCGCTAACTTGTGACAAAAAAAAAAAATCTTCTATGAACTCACCATACTCCTAACGGAATACCTTGGGGTGTCTTCTTTCTAAAATGGGGTAATTTGTGGGGTTCCTATACTGTCCTGGCATTTTAGGGGCCCTAAACCGTGAGGAGTAGTCTTGAAACCAAATTTCTCAAAATGACCTGTGAAATCCTAAAGGTACTCATTGGACTTTGGGCCCCTTAGCGCAGTTAGGGTGCAAAAAAGTGCCACACATGTGGTATTGCCGTACTCAGGAGAAGTAGTATAATGTGTTTTGGGGTGTATTTTTCCACATACCCATGCTGAGTGGGAGAAATATCTCTATAAATAGACAATTGTGTGTAAAAAAAATTAAAAAATTGTCATTTACGGAGATATTTCTCCCACCCAGCATGGGTATGTGTAAAAATACACCCCAAAACACATTATACTACTTCTCCTGAGTACGGCAATACCACATGTGTGGCACTTTTTTGTAGCCTAACTGCGCTAAGGGGCCCAAAGTCCAATGAGCATCTTTAGGCTTTACAGGGGTGCTTACAATTAGGCACCCCCCAAAATGCCAGGACAGTGAACACACCCCACAAATTACCCCATTTTGGAAAGTAGACACTTCAAGGTATTCAGAGAGGAGCATAGTGAGTCCGTGGCAGATTTCATTTTTTTTTGTCGCAAGTTAGAAGAAATGGAAACTTTTTTTTTTTGTCACAAAGTGTCATTTTCCGCTAACTTGTGACAAAAAATGAAATCTTCTATGAACTCACCATGCCTCTCACTGAATACTTTGGGATGTCTTCTTTCCAAAATGGGGTCATTTGGGGGGTATTTGTACTATCCTGGAATTTTAGCCCCTCATGAAACCTGACAGGTGCGCAGAAAAGTCAGAGATGCTTGAAAATGGGAAAATTCACTTTTGGCACCATAGTTTGTAAACGCTATAACTTTTACCAAATCCAATAAATATACACTGAATGGTTTTTTTTTTATCAAAGACATGTAGCAGAATAACTTTCGCGCTCAAATGTATAGGAAATTTTACTTTATTTGAAAAATGTCAGCACAGCAAGTTAAAAAAGTCATTTTTTTTGACAAAATTCATGTCTTTTTTGATGAATATAATAAAAAGTAAAACTCGCAGCAGCAATCAAATAGCACCAAAAGAAAGCTGTATTAGTGACAAGAAAAGGAGGTAAAATTCATTTAGGTGGTAGGTTGTATGAGCGAGCAATAAACCGTGAAAGCTGCAGTGGTCTGAATGGAGAAAAAGGCTCTGGTCCTTAAGGGGCGAAAAGACTGTGGTCCTCAAGTGGTTAAGTAGTAGTAATCATTAACAAGCTGCTCCCCCTCCCCTTCTTGCACCTCTCTGACACTGCAGTTGTCATTGGCAGGTTTTGGTGCGCCGTATCAATTGTTTTGTATAGCGTGCTTAGGGGGGCCCCATTGTAAAACTTGCATCGGGGCCCATAGCTCCTTAGCTACGCCACTGGTAAAGACCCCACCCTGTGCACCTCCTATAGACCTATTTCACTCATTAAAGAGAACCTGAGGTGTGTTTAAAGAATGTTATCTGCATACAGAGGCTGGATCTGCCTATACAGCCCAGCCTCTGTTGCTATCCCAGACCCCACTAAGGTCCCCCTGCACTCTGCAATCTCTCATAAATCACAGCCATGCTGTGAGGCTGTGTTTACATTTGTAGTGTCAGTCTCAGCTGCTCCCCCGCCTCCTGCATAGCTCCGGTCCCTGCCCCCGTCCCTTCCCTCCAATCAGCAGGGAGGGAAGGGATGCAGGCGGGGACTGGAGTTCTGCAGGAGGCGGGGAGAGCAGCAGACTGACACTATAGAGATAAACACAGCCAGCTCTGACAAGCTGTTTGTCAGCAGCGTGGCTGTGATTTATGAGGGATTGCAGTGTGCAGGGGGACCTTAGGGGGGTTTGGGATAGCAACAGAGGCTGGGCTGTATAGACAGATCCAGCCTCTGTATGCAGATAATATTCTTCAAACCCACCTCGGGTTCTCTTTAACGTTGATGTGAAAATAATAGCAAAAGTCCTTGCTACCAGGCTTAATAAATGCATTCTTACCATAATCCACCAGAATCAAACAGGGTTTATGCTTGGAAAGGGAACGGACATAAACCTCAGGAGGTTACATACCAATTTAGTTGCCAACCATAGCAATACCGGAGACAGGGTCCTGGCCTCATTAGATAATGAAAAGGCCTTCGACTCGGTTGAGTGGGGATACCTTTGGAAAGTAATGAGTAAATTTGGTATTGGTAGTAACTTTATTAAAATGGTACAGTTACTATATGTAAACCCCATGGCTAGGCTACGGATTAACAACAAAATGTCACAGCCTTTTCCGCTACTACGGGGAAGTAGACAGGGGTGTCCCCTCTCGCCGAGTCTGTTCGCCATAGCTATTGAACCACTGGCTATAATGCTTCGAAGCTCTGACGGGTTTGAGGGGTTAAAATTGGGGAGACTAGAGGAAAAAATCTCACTCTATGCAGACGACATACTACTATATCTTGCAGATTCAGGGCCTTCCCTCTCTACAGCTTTCCATATAATAGACCACTTTAGTAGATGGTCAGGATTAAAAATCAATAAAACTAAGTCCATTCTCTTTCCTTTGGATAATAATACCACTGGGGGGAACTCTGGTGGATCGGGCCTACAATGGGTAACCAAATTTAAGTACTTGGGAATTGTGATACAGAAAGATACTAAGCTATTTCTGGCAAATAACTTTTTCCCTATTATACAACAGGTTAAAGATAAATGCAACACCTGGCAGGATCTACCTTTAACGTTAATAGGTAGAGTTAACGCGGTTAAGATGATGCTATTACCTAAATTCACGTATATCTTTCGCAATTCCCCAGTATGGATCCCCAAAAAATACTTTACCGAAATAAATAAAATCTTAATCCCCTTCATATGGTCCAGTAAACTCCCTAGAATGTCTCTAAAAACACTGATGCTTCCGACTCTTGAAGGTGGGCTATCCATGCCTAATTTCCTTTATTACTTCCTGGCAGCACAGCTAGTCACAGTGCGGTGGTGGTTCTCCAGAAATGAACTCAATCCTGCAATAGTAGTGGAAGCGGCAATTATGGGATCATATGAGGCCCTCCTGAATCTCCCCTTTAGAGGTCCAAACTCATCCCCACACATCACTATAGTCATGAAAACCACGATCTGTGCGTGGCAATACCTCCAAAAGAAATTAGCTTCACCCTTAAGGCAATCCCCATATACCCCTCTTTGGGGCAACCCCAATGTCCCTCACTTTTCTTCTATACCAGACTCGGCTCTATGGGCACAACACGGGGTCAAAATATTAAAGGATATTACCAAGACAGGAACCTTACTTCCCTTCATAGAACTCAGGCAACTCTACAATATCCCTCGACAAATGTATTTTAGGTACCATTATTGTTTTTAATTTTATTGTAGATTCCCATGCAGTTTAGTTAGGAGGGGGGCAGATGAGAGGGTATATCCTGCACGCTGGTGCCCCCTGCTGGCCATATAGCCATTGTCTATATGCAACTGAAACCCTCTCCAATGACTAGCTGAGTAGCTCAGCTTCTGTTTGAATTAATCACTGCAGACTAGGTGTAATGTGTATGTGCACTTCTTGATTGGCTTACAAGCAGCCTGCAGGCTTTATATAAGCAGCAGAGAACTGTTTGGGAAGTGAGTATCTCCTGTGTGTTTGGTAAGTCTCAGAGCAGTTGGGGACAAGCTCCTGGGTGTGGCAGATCCAGGGCTTGGCTGCGCTCACATATGGTGTTGCATGCTGGTTCTGGGGCCCCGGGCAGTGAGAGTTCCTGGGGCCCCAGGCTGGCTTGTGCACCATTATTGTTTTTAATTTTAAATGTATTTTAGGTATCTGCAACTCTCCCATGCATTTACTGCCCAATTTGGTAGAGAGGGTATACAGCTAGAATCCGACCCATTGGAGTCTCTTCTTATACAGGAAAACCTTGAAAAGCCCCTATCAGCTATCTATACAGACCTGCTAGTCCAAATGGGCCACAACACTGATAAACTACACACACAATGGGCAGGCGACATTGGAGAGATAGAGGACGAGGAGTGGGAAGAAGTGGTAGGTAGGGGTGCTGGGGTCTTGGTCTCATCCAGGGATAGGTTAATCCATTTAAAGTATCTTCATAGAGTATACTTTACTCCGAATAGGCTGCATAGAATCAATCATGCCCATTCTGATACCTGCACTAGGTGTGGCACACAAGTAGGAACTTATTTACATATGTTCTGGGCATGTTCAAAACTCAAAAGGTTCTGGGAACAGGTTGAAAAAACTATTGGGAAAGTTTTAGATCTACCGTTCAAACTTGATATAAAAATGGCAATGTTGGGAATATTTGCTAAAAATAGCTACAAAAAATATAAACAAGCCATGATATTCACACTATGCCATGTTGCTAGAAAAATAATTCTAATTCACTGGAACCAACCAGTAGTGCCCTCTAAGACTGAATGGATCTCTATCGTCAATCATATGCTCCCCCTGTGCAAAATGACATCCAAAAGTAGAAACTGCCCTAACAAGTTTGAGAATATATGGTCTAGGTGGTGTGATAAGCATTGTAGGAGTCTCCAAATAGATATCTGAATATTTAATTTATTGATTATTATATGCAAGATACACTATGTATATTCTCCTACAGTAGTGAGTCAAGCATCTCTATAGGTAATCGAATAACAGGATATACCCCCTTACTTTGGTCATAATACATTCAAAGACACCCTCTGTGAGCAATATGATGTACTGTCACGTGTGACATATTGTTAGTTGGATTTTGTTAATATGTTTTTCTTCTGATGAATAATATACTATAAGCAACAACAATTAAGATTCCTTCATATCTTCTCTTTCTCTCTGATCTCTTTTACTCTTCTCTTCCTTTCTTCCTCGCCCCCCCCCCCCCCCCCCCCCGTCTTTCGGGGACCTTGACTTACCACAACTTATTGTTCTGGGTAATATGTTCAATGGTTGTAATAAAAGTCTATGTTGTACTGTTGTACTGAAAAGAAAATCAATAAAAATGTACCTGTAAAAAAAATAAAAATAAAGTATATATATCTTCCAGTACAACTGAGGGGGAAGCAAAACGACAGTCTGCTAAAGGGGTAGTGCAAACCCGGCATCTCCCGGGCATATAGAGGATAGATGAGTCAGAAGAACATGGTACCTTAACGTTGTGGCGAGATGCGCCTGGAGCTCTTAGAGTGGTTGCGCAGCCAGGTCGCGATGTCTTCGGGGTCTGTGAAGAAATGGGATTTACCATCCGCCAGGATCCGTAGGCGGGCAGGGTATAGCATTGCGTAGCTGAGCTGTTGGTCTCGCAGCTAGCGCTTGATTGCGGCAAACTTAGCCCTTTGCTTCTGCACATCATTAGTGAAATCAGGGTAGAACGAGATTGTGGTGTTCTCGTATGAGATGGCGCCTTTTTCGCGCGCGGCCCGCAGGACCGCGTCACGGTCACGATAATTTAAGAGTTTAAAAATGAAAGTGCGGGGAGGTTGGCCCGGTGCAGGGATATTAGGGGATATCCTGTGGGCCCGTTCTACTACGAAAACGTGAGAAAAAGTACCTTCTCCGAAGAGGGATTTCAGCAGGGCCTCTGTAAATTGCTCCAGAGAGCTGCCTTCAGCCTTCTCAGGTAGGCCTACGATCCTGACGTTGGAGCGCCTTTTACGGTTTTCTTGGTTTTCCTGGTGGTCCATGGTGGACTTGACGTTTTTTTGTACCTGGCCCATCTCTTTGCTCAGCGGGCACACCGAATCTTCCAGGTCACTAATGCGTTTCTCCGAGTCAGTCACGCGGTCTTTCAGAGCGACTAGGTCTTGCCGCAGGAACGTGACGTCTGTTCGCACCGACCCCAGCGTGGTAGTAGCCTGGCAGTCCGCAATAGCTGAGAGAACTTGGGCCAGGGTAGGGGTGGGCTGTTCAGCCTCCGGAGGGTCAGAATTTCCGGCGTCAGAGACTGGAGAGAGAGGTTCCTCGGCGCCATCTTGGTTCCCTCGGCGGAACTTTTCCAGCTTAGCGGCGGCTGTAGATACTCGGAGAGTCGTCATCTCAGTACCTCCAGGTGAGAGAGGTGATTAGTGTCTCCAGGGGCAAGTTTAGAGAGGTATAAATGCCTTCAGGATACTTGTAAAGGGCCTGCCGGACGGGAGTTCACTCGACACACGTCCTCACGCCATGAGCTTGCGGCCACGCCCCCGGGCTTCAGGCAGTCTGGTTGTGGTATGCTGTGTATACTTTTGTAACACTTCAATAAATGGAAATCGTTGGATAAGAATCCGCTGAGGGTTGAGTTCCTTATGGGATTTGTATGGATTGTGTGTTATTTAGCACAGAATGAGCTTGATTCACAAAGTCGTGCAAACTGTTTAGCACGGGTGTGCTAAACAGTTAGCACGTGAAGTGCCGTTCGCGGACTCTTGCGCGCGTAAAGTGCCGCGATTCGCGCGATCGCAGACTTTTGTGCGCGCAATTTGCCGCAAATTGTGCACGCAAAAGTCCGCGATCGCGCGAATTGCGGCACTTTGCACGCGCAAAGGTCCACGAACGGCACTTCACGTGCTAACTGTTTAGCACACCCGTGCTAAACAATTTGCACAGCTTTGTGAATCAAGCCCAATATCACTATAAGTGGGCACAGGTGTGGCTCAGTGCCAGTGGGCTCTGTCTGTGCAATATCAGACAGACACTGAGAATATGCTGCAACAGTTCAAACACAATTTAGTGATATTAACCACTTCCCTACCACGCTATTTTGTGCTGATCGGTGCTGCGTGGGCTCTCCAGCCCGCAGCACCGATCAGCTAGCAGCCAGGCCGATCAGACTTCCCCCCTTTTTTCCCCACTAGGGGGATGTCCTGCTGGGGGGGGTCTGATCGCCGCCGGCTGCTTGCGCTTGCGGGGGGGGGCTCTTCAAAGCCCCCCTCCGCAGCGCTTCCTGGCCTCCTTCCCCTTCCCTCCCTCTCCCTCCCCCTGTGAGCGGCGCAGGACGGATTTCCGTCCTGCGCCTGATGGGATAGGCTTTAGCCTATCAGATGCCGGTGATCCCCGGCCAATCAGAGGCCGGGGATCACCGATCTCCTCTACGGCGCTGCTGCGCAGCAGCGCCGTATACATGTAAACACCGGGGAAGGTCTTCCCCGTGTGTTTACATTTACCCTGCGAGCCGCCGATCGGCTCGCAGGGTGTTCACGGAGACACCCTCCGGGAACTGACATGGAACGGCCGCTCATACGAGCGGCCGTTTCCATGGAATACACTTCAGGATTCAGGGGCGTGTATATACGCTCCGAGAATCCGGAAGTGGTTAACCAAGGCTCTGGAGCAGTAGTGGAAAAACTGTGCTTGTGCTTTTATGTGGCACACAATTTAATATCACTATAAGTGGGCACAGGTGTGGCTCGGTGCCAGTGGGCGCTGTTTGTGCAGACAGAGAATATGCTGCAACAGTTCAAACACAATTTAGTGATAATAACAGAGGTCCAGGAGCAGAAGTGGAAAAACTGTGCTTCTGCTTTTATGTGGCACACGATTAGATATCACTATACGTAGGCACAGGTGTGGCTCAGTGCCAGTGTGCTCTGTCTGTGCACTATCAGACAGACATCGAGAAATTGCTACAACAGTTTAAAAATAATTTAGTGATAACAGAGGCGCTGGAGCACTATTGTACTTGTAGTGGGCACTGGGCACAATGGTGAGTGCCTGTGGGCTGTGGAGTGACACACAAACACACACACACACACACACACACACACACACACACACACACACACACACACACACACACACACACACACACACACACACACACACACACACACACACACACACACACACACACACACACACACACACACACACACGCATAAGGGCTCCTTATTAAACAGAAGGGCTCCTTATTAAACAGCAATCAGCCAGTGAGGATCAAAATAAACAAGCCTAGCTAATGCTTTTCCTATCTCCAGCAAGCGCTGTCCCTTTCTCTCTCTATTCCAGCCGAAGACAGACATGGCGAGAGCTGCATCATTTTTAAAGGGGGCAGGTGGGTCTGTGAGAGAGTGCAGGCTGATTGGCTGCAATGTGCCTGCTGACTGTGATGTAAGGGTTCAAAGTTTAGCCCAATGATGATGTATGGGGGTGGGTTGAATAGCACCATGTGCTCATCACTGGCGAGCACGAATACCCGATCTTCGCTGAATACTGCTTGCCGGCGAAGGATTCCGACCATCTCTAGTTTCAATGTCCCAATATGTAGTAAAAATCTTACAGGTTTTTGGACCAGTTCATCACCTCATGGAGGATGCTCAGGTTTTTCTTTATTATCAAAACCACTAACTGAACAGTAGTTGCTCAGCTCAACCACCAAAATAATTTGCAAATGGGTAGGGAGGCCGGAATCTTTGTATAGATCCTTTCCAAGAGTACTCTTGTAAAGAATAAAGGTAATAGTGAGAATCCACCTATGAGGTAATAAACTACTCCAAAAACCTGTCAGATCTGTCCGTTTTACTACCTACTTTGAGTGATAGCAACATGAGAAAAAGTTAATTTATAGAGCATATTACTCTGGTAAACTGTATGCCTTACTTGTATGCGCAGAATTGTGTTTTACATATTTGTTTGGATAGTGGCCATTTAAAAATTTACTATACAACAGAAGCATAATCTGTTTATACAATGTTGAACATATTTCTTCTACTTTAAAAATAAGGAACAGATGTGCTTGCAGCATTTTTGCATAAAAACAGTTTTCCAGGAGAGTTGGGGAAGAGTCAATGTAGTGACATAATTTGCTACAAACTTTTTAAGGCATTCCAAACTTGCTGTCTACAGTATAAAGTCACTGTTTTGTATTTGAACTGAGGAAGCCGACTGTGCTCTGTGAAACACGTTATCATTTATTTGAAATCGGCATTGCCCCTTCTTTTTGAGGTAAGCCTTTTTCATTATTTATTATTTGTAGTCATATAATATACCATTCATCCACTACTACCTATTCTTGGCTCAACTTTTCCCTCTCAGTTGTTAGTTCAAAGCCCCCCAGCTGCTTTGGGGGGGTTAAACTAGTGTTCACTTTTGAACTATTGTTTTTTCTGGAGCATGACCCACATATCTGATGACTAAAAAAACCAGAGTGAGGACGGGATTTCCTCACCTGCATTCATACTGTGGTTGCTGGTCATGCAACCCACACTTGTGAGTTTTTTTCCTCTTTAAGACTACGTGATCAGCACTTGACATAATACACCATAAGGGGCTCCTGGTGTCTCTGTGTTTTTTTCCTGTCTCCCTAGGAAGTCTGTTCAATCCCTTGGGATAACACACATCCAATATCAGCAAGACAGCAGCAATAGGTAATAAAAGATTCAGACTCCTAGTTTCTGTTGGTATCTGACTACAGGGGGTACTTTGAAACCTTTTTTTTCCTCTGTACTGTAGGAGCTGGGCCCTGGATACTTATAAGGCCCTCTAAATCTGGTTCATTATAGTCTGCGGTTTGTAACCCCTGTTCAAAAAGTCCCTTCTGAGGTTGTGGAGTAGAAGGTCTCTTTCTTCCGTGTGCCTGTCAGTTGTCCATACACAGAAGTCGAACTGTTTTTTGTTTTTGTTTTTTTTTTTATGTGGATGGTGGTGTCAAGAAAATGTATGGGGGAGGTGGAGTGACTCATTTTTACCTTGATGGTGGGAAGAAATTTGTTAAAATTCCTGTGTCCCTCATTCCCATTTCAAATGGCAAGCATGTCATTGATGAAGTGGTAATAGTAGAGGGGCTTGTGGGTAAAGGATAATACACGATCACTTTCCAACTTTGTACAGTGTGTATGTGTACAGAGTGGGTATATTTAGAGCATATGTGTGTGTGTGTGTTTGACAGAAGTGTGTACTCATGCAGCAAAGCCATGTAAAGAGCATGGGTACATGTACTGTAGATGTGTGCACAGACAGAATGTGGATATGTGGGTTTATCAGAATCAGAATCAAGTTTATTTCGTCAAGCATGACTGGGTCATGCCCGGAATTGGGTATGGCACAAACAGAGAACTCAGCGACACAAAAAGGCAACACAAAAGGCAACAGCAAAGACATTAAAAACAACCATGACATCTAGCAACCAAAAACAAACAGTAGATGGATGACGCATTGCAGTAAAAACACAATAGTGCAGTAAATTGTACACTAAGATAGGTGTAGCTTAGCAGAGTAGGGCATTAATAGGGACACGGGTGGCAGGAGAAACAGAAAACACAGCCAGTGGATGACCTACCACCCATATCGTTGGAACCATGTGATCTGACTACTGGCCTGACGGGGGAAGCCAGTGAATGGAATTCAAGAGTTTAACGGCAGCAGGGAAGAAGGAGTTCATATGCCTAGCTGTCTTGGTGGAAATGGTCTGTAGCCTTCTACCGGATGGGAGCACATTAAAGTAACGGTGGCCTGGGTGTGAGCGGTCATTTGCGATCCTTTGTGCTCTGGAACGCAGTCTGGAATTGTAGAGGAGGTCAAGCGAAGCGAGTGGTTTCCCAATGATTCTCTCCGCCGACCTGATGACCCTCTGGAGCTTGTATTTGTCCCTGTTTGAGGATCCAGCATACCACACCAGGATAGAGGTGCAAATGACGGATTCTATAGTGGCAGAGTAGAAGTTTGACATAAGCTCCTGTGCCATCCCAGCATGTGATCAGTTTGGACAGGTGATAGATAGGCGAGGGCCCATTCTCACAGAATCACAAAAAGCCAATAATTACTCTTACCGATAATTGGTTTTCCACGTAGCTTCCATGACAGGTTCACCAGGAAATAGCCCCGCCCATCCCTGGGACAGGAAGAACAGACAAATTAAATAGCCACCTCCTGCCCACTTTCCTCCAGTGCTTTGACTATCACCGTGTAAGGGTAGGAGACTTACCATTTGAGTTATGGATGGGTTACCCCACCTGTCGTGGAGGCTACGTGGAAAACCAATTATCGGTAAGAGTAATTATTGGCTTCCACTTGCCTCCATGACAGGTCCACCAGGAGATATAGAATATTACCTCCCTCGGGGTGGGACAACTGTCAATAGTACTTTACGATCAAAACCCGAATTCTGATTACTGGGTAGATCCAAACGATAATGCTTTATGAATGTATCATAAGAAGACCATGTGGCAGGCTGGCAGCTTTGCAAATCTGAAGTACAAAGGCAGAGTTTCTCTCTGCCCAGGAAGATGAGACAGCCCTAGTAGAATGAGCTTTAACTTTCTCAGGAGCTGGCTTCCCTGCAATATCATATGCTGTACATCTCCTCACTAGTCTCCAGATACCAACACAACCGCAATCTCAGATCTGCACACGAGCTTCTTTTATCCTCTTCTACAATTACCTCCTCACATTCACGTATACAAGACTTCTCACATGCCTCACCCCTCCTCTGGAATGCCCTTCCACAGCACATTCGCCACTCTCCCACCTTTGAAATATTTAAACGCTCCCTCAAAACCCACCTTTTCCGACAAGCATATTCCCTAGCTTAGGCCATGCACCCACTAGATAACATAATTACGCACTGCCTGTGCATATACTGTATACTTCCCCACCTCTTGTTTCCACCCCATTCCTTTAGATTGTAAGCGCGCAAGGGCAGGGCTCTCACCCTTTTGTGTCATGGAATGTTATTAATTTAATTGCCTGCACTCTGTTAGACATTTATACATTTTAGTCATCATGTTAAATCAAATTGTAATCAGCAGTGCTGTATTGTGTATCAGTGTTCATATTTGATGTAAATCTTTGTCTGTATCATTATGTATCCCTTGTTTGTTTTCTTACATTGTACAGCGCCACGGAATATGTTGGCGCTTTATAAATAAATAATAATAATAATAATAATAATAAAGCTTTGTTAATACAAAGCTTCAAACAATACTGAGCGTGCCTTTAGACGCTTTTTAACCTTTTCGGGCACCTTGAAACTGAACAAATTATTTTCTTTTCTCCAAGAAGAGGTTTTATCTAAATAATTATTTTCCTCACATCCAGTGAACTAAATTTTTCCTCTTTTTTGTTTGAGGGATTCCGGACAAAAGGAGGGAATGAAGATTTCCTGCTCCCTGTTGAAATGTGACATAACTTTTGGTGAAAACGAAGGTGGCAACTGAAATTTAAATCTATCCTCCTGGATAGACATGTATGGCGGTTTAATACTAAGGGCCTGTATTTCTCTGATACGCCTGGCCGTAGTAATCGCCACCAGAAAACAGGTTTTCAGAGTTAGGTCATTTATGGAAATCTGTTCTAAAGGCTGGAAGGGAGACTGGATAATAGAATTTAAAACTAAATTTAAGTCCCAAGGGGGTACAGTAGTTTTATTTCACTACTGACTTCCTTTTAACCACTTTAATAAATCTTTTAATCAAAGAATTGGAAGTAAAAGGAGTGGTGCGTCTGACGTCGCACAGAAGTGAGAGAGCGCACGGACCGGCCGGTCAGCATAAAAGCGCACGGATCTGCACCCTGTAACCCGGAGAGGAGGCGGAACGGGAGAGCGCGGCATGTAAATGCACCCCGGACACCAGACGAAATCCAGACGGATGGGCATTGGTAGATGCTGATGTATGATATGCGCAGAACGCACATGGAGGCGTAAGTGAGACTGAACTGTTGCGCATAGAAGCAGTGTAAATTGTATTACGCTATGTTGGTTTTCTTTTATATTGAGCAATTTTTAACAAGTGGAATAAAAAGCAAGACCTTGCGTAGGCCTGTACAAAGAACCTAGGAATGTGAAACCTGTCTGGCACAACATACAGCGCAGTATCCACCTGGCATTAGAGGTAGGCTGCATCTAGTGAGCAGTGTGATTTGTAGCACGGCGGATTGGCACTATCACAGGGTGATTTTAAGGTCACATGGTGAAATCAGTGCTTGAATTATATTGTATTTGAACTATATTACCCTATGTGGAGATTCTTTCCTCTCTACAGAATCCAGTGAAGCGACTATAACTATACTGCGTATGATCCACCTGAGTGTTAAGGTGGCTAGAATCTGGTGAGCATTTTAGTAAGAGGGGACAAGGGACACGGATAAGGTTGATGATTGGGAGAGCACTTCACATGAGTCACGTGGAATTGGTGGAGTAGTGATCTACATAGATTGAACGATATCGCCTTATGTGGAGATACCTTCCGCCAGGCATTATAAGCAAGGAGCAGGAGAGCTGCTCTCTCTTTCTGCCTGAATAGGATACAGCAAACTCTCCTCGCTGGAGCTCGAGACTGGTGAGTGATTCAACCTCCCCCCCCCCCTCCCCTGCAGGTCCAGCTAGCAGCCCTGCCAGCCTCTCCCCTTCGCCCAGGCTCTGTTACCACAAATACTCCAGCCCTAAGCAACCCCCTTTATCCACAGGCCTCAACATCCAGCTGCGTCTGGGCCAGGCCTGACTCCAGGCCCCTCCAGCTAGGCCCCCCCATCCTTCGCATACAACCAACCCGCCCGGCCTCTTTACCCCAATTTCCCCAGCCCCAAGGGCCCTTCAGCCTTCCCCCCCACATCCATACCTCCCCTGGGCACAGGCCCGGCACCAGGTCCCACCAGCAAGGCCCCATTCCTTGTCCTCTGGCCCCAGCATTCCTCCGCCCCATCAGCTTCCCCCTGCCTCCCTCCCATCCATCATTCCCGGGGCGTATAGGCTGCATCCACCTATCCCCCCGCCTACCGCTGTCCTCAGGCCCAAATCCCCAGAATCCCTCCCTGCCCACAGCTCCAACCCCATGGAGCCCTCTTTGCATACCCTGCTGGAGAGGCTAAGGGCCCTGCCCACCGAGGAATTCCGAAGGCTGGGCCAGGTCCCAGCTGGAACACTTACCCCCTCCTCGGCGGGCGGATTCCTCTCCACGCAGGTCCAGGCGCGGGGCAAAGAAGGGGGGCTCCTCCGCCCAGCTCGTCGGGGCCCCGCTGCAGGCCACTTCCATGCCAGGAGAGGGGGAATAGGGAGCCCACATATCCGGGCGGGGGCGCAGTGCCATCCGCACAGCCTGCTCTCAGCCAGTGCCGCCTCCGAACAGGGCCTCCTCATCGCTGGCCAGCCCGGCCAGGTGCCCGGAGCACCAACTCCCCTCCCAGCGTGGCTCCAGATCTCCTTCCGCTCCGGCCCCCATCCCTCCCTCCCTTCCGGCGTGCAGGCCCCAGAAAGATGGCGGCAGCTGCCAGCCCGCCGAGTGCACCGCACAAACCAAAGGCGGCCTGCCTCAGCGTTTTACCCGCCGCCGCCGCTCCGCATCCCGGCCCACAATCAACCCCCCACCCACCACACCAACTGATGGGCCATATTCCCCCGGCCCCAACACTCTTGCCCGCACCCCCAGGCAAAAAAGAGCCGGGCGACAGGGACCACAAGCCCCCCATCAGAGTCCCCGTCCCCCACTTCCCCTGCAGGAAGCCCCCAGCTGGCCCCCCACCCACAAATCATCCAGCGAGGACAGCTCCACTAGTGAGGGGGAAGCCACACGAGCTTACCCAACCCCCGGAAAGGCGTTCGCCGCCACCCCGCGGCGCACCATCACGGCCGTCCTACACTCCCTCCGCAGCCCCCCCAGCCCCTCCCCCATCCACAGCTCCGCCAAGGAGGACAACTATTCATGCGCGGAGCTGCGGACGAGTGGGGCCATCGGAAATTCAGATCCTGCTCCCCAGTTCACCGCGGCGAACCGGGAGGCACATCAACGGGTGGACAAGTACGATCCGGAGACGCCGGAAGGCGCACCGGAGACCACAGGACTGCAGATGGCGAGGGATGGCGATATAAAAAGGTGAGGTTAAGCTTTGGTCCGCAGCACGGAAATGGCGACGATGGACCAGGGGTGCGCATGCCTAATTACCCTAGCGGATGGGGGTGTATCTTCCTTGTTGTTGCCCCCACAGGTAACCGGGGGCGGAGGCCCCACATCGCCACTCTCGGAGGAACAGAGGACCAACGAGGATAGACACCACGGGACGTACGCACCACAGGCAGCGCCTACGGACAGCAGGACAGGTGAGATCAATAGCCAAACTACCAATGTAGTTGCGAATGCATTGCAGCCGTGTAACAGGGTAACACTGGGCAGTAAGGGCGTCAGCATGTTGCAAGAGATCTTGAATGTCATTAAGGCGCATAACACGCTGCAGCAAGCTGGGTCGGGGGCTGTAGACACTGGCAGGAAGCTGGACGCACCTAGTATCGGTGCTAGCGCACGCAGCTCAGCGAGCAACTCAGGTGAGACCAGCGTCGGCTACAGCGGGAGTTCCGTGAATTTTCCACGTATATCTGACTCTTCGCTAAACGGGCCCCATCATTCGCTTGAGGCCCCCCTGGGTATCCACATACCCTTGGAGGAAAAGGAAAAAATATGGAAGAGACAACACGTGGACATATTCACGCTACTCCCGTTGGACAATCTTAACATTGAGAAATGGGCGAAGGGGAATGAGCATCGGAAACAGGAGGAGGAGGACAGGAGACGATTTAGGCTAATTCCCAGGAATATAAGCCATTGGACGCAAGCCTTTTATATACTGGCGAGCATTATCGGCGAAAAGTTCCCAGAGCAATGCTCGGCCCTGTTTGGATATTGCAACATGATATCACAAGTGTATCGCAGTTTCGGAGGTCACACCTGGCTTTGCTACGACGAGCAATTCAGGTAGCGAATGGCGGTTCACCCTGCCCTGAACTGGAACCACAGGGACATTACACTATGGACAACAATAATGGCAATGGCTAAAGTGACAGCAAACTCACAGGGGGGCAGCACGTCCTTTCAGTCCAATGCCGGCGGGTCCAGCGCCCAGTAGAAAAAGGGCTATGTTGGAAGTTCAACAGCGGGTCTTGCAGGTGGGGAATTGCATGTAAATTCAAGCACGACTGCTCTCACTGCGGTGTCACAGGGTATCCAGAGAACAAATGTTACAAAAAGAACCCCCCCCCCCTCACATGGTGTTAAATCCGAAGCAGGCTCTGGAAAAGGGGGCCACACCGGTAAACGTCGTGGCAATGCTGCCATGGCTAAATAGCTATCCGCACAGGGCGCAGGCCGACTTGCTTGTGCACGGTTTCCGGGACGGTTTCCAAATACCGTGCACATCAGACAATCCCGAGATAAGATGCAAAAATCTCAAGTTGGCCTACCAATACCCACAAGTGGTAGCCCAAAAGATCCAGAAGGAGCTAGACATGGGGAGGATGGCAGGCCCATTCAAATCCCCCCCAATGCCCGAACTGCGTATATCTGCAACGGGGGTGGTAACAAAAAAGGAGGCAGGGAAGTTTCGGTTGATTCAACACCTATCCCACCCCGCGGGGAGCTCGGTAAATTGATGCGGACATGGCCAGGGTTCATTATACATCTTTCGACAGGGCAGCCGCCCTAGTGCGCAGCAGGGGTCGAGGAGCCTTGATGGGCAAAGTGGACGTAGAGTCGGCATTCCGACTGCTTCCGGTCCATAAGGACAGCCTGCACCTCCTGGGGTGCCGATTCCAAGGGCTGTACTACGTGGACAGGTGTTTGCCCATGGGCTGCTCGATCTCCTGCGCGTACTTTGAGACTTTCAGCACCTTCCTCGAGTGGGTGGTAAAACGGGAGAGCGGTTTCAAGGGTCTAACGCATTACCTCGAAGATTTTTTATGTGTCAGGTCGGAGGGATCAAATGAATGCGAGCGGGTCATGCAGACGCTAGTCTGGGTGTTTGAGAATCTTGGGGTTCCCCTGGCAAGCAACAAGACGGAGGGCCCCACCACCAGGCTACAATTTTTAGGTATAGAATTGGATTCAGCGGCAATGGAATACAGGCTCCCACAGGATAAACTGAGCGACTTGCTAGCAATCATTAATAAAGCCCCAACCAAACAAAAGATGATGTTACGGGAACTGCAATAATTGCTGGGAACGCTAAATTTCGCTTGCAGGATAATGCCAATGGGCAGGATTTTCTGCAGGCGCCTGGCATTCTTGACAGCCGGGGCTCAAATCCCCCACCACCATATTAGGCTCACACGGGATACAAGAGACAACCTCCATGTATGGAGAACGTTCTTAGCCAGGTACAATGGCAGAACATTATGGCCCCTGGACTGGCATAATAACCAAGACATCCAACTCTACACGGATGCGGCAGGGTCATCCGGGTTTGGGGCGTAATTCAATGGGTGCTGGATGAGTGACGGGTGGCCGCAGCGGTGGCGGCAGTCACCACTCATAAAAAAAACTGGCATTTATGGAATTCTTCCCCCTGGTGGTGGCAGTAACGGCTTGGGGTGGTGAGCTGGTGAATAGCTCGGTGATATTCACAACCGACAACATGGCGGTAGTTTTCGCGGTAAACAAGCTGACATCGTCCTCGCCACCAGTGGTTAACCTGATTCGGCAGTTTGTCTTGCTTTGCCTCCAGCATAACATCACGTTCAAGGCGGTGCATATTCCAGGGGTGGATAATGGGGTGGCTGATGCACTGTCTCGTTTCCAGCTGGAGCGGTTCCGGGAAATGGCGCCAGTTGCAGAAGCGACGCCGACCAAAATGCCAGCACACCTATGGGATATTGCCTCGAACGAGTGGCGGGTTGGGTAAGGCAATCACTGTCACCAGCCACGTGGTCAGCATATTCAAGGGTATGGAAAAGGTGGGAGGATCTTGGAGGGGCGCAGGCGCCACGGGACGAGCGGGTCAGCGAAGAGTGCATAGCATATTTCCTGGTTGACTCGTGCGACAGCGCCACCTCGGGAGCAGCGGTGGACAGGGTCCTAGCCGCGCTAGCCTTCCTTTTCAAATTGAGGTGCGAACCAGATCGGACCAAGAGTTTCCTAGTGAAGCAGATGGTCAAAGGTTTTAAGCGGAGCACCCCAAAGCCGAAGCCGGACAGACGTCAGCCCATCACGTTACCGCTATTAGTCGAGCTACTCAGGGCCCTATGTCAGACCTGCCGCGATGGGTACGAAGCCAGCCTGTTCCAACTGGCATTTACGCTAGCCTTCCATGGAGCGCTGCGCATGGGGGAATTAGTAAGCCCTCGGAAGTGTGAGAAAGGGGGCCTGCAGATGCACAACGTATCTTTGTCACATGGGGCAATCTGGGTACACATTGCACGGTCCAAGATGGACCAGAGGGCAAAGGGAGTCACATTGCGGCTGCGTGAGACGAAGGGGGAGGTATCTTACCCGGTACAATAATACAGGAACCTGGTGCTCTATCGAGGCAACCAAGGGGGCCCCTTACTCCATCACAGGGATGGCTCAACAATGTCCAGATTCCAGTTCACAGCGGTGCTAAAGCGGGCACTAGCACACATAGGCCTCAATGCGGCAGAGTGTGGGTCACATTCCTTACGGATCGGCGCGGCTACACAGGCCGCCCGGTGGGGACTGAGCGAGTAAATGTTAAAGATCGGGAGATGGGAATCACGCAGGTTCCAGACGTATGTCCGCCCGCACCTGGCAGAACGCTAGGTGCAGGAAAGTGAGCGGGACTGCGTCATGGCAAAGAGACAGGATACCTGTACCGCGTTCCCAGCCTGGCAGAGCAATAGCTGCAGGAAATGGGAGCCAGGGCCACGATATCCAGAAACAAAAATTTTACTACGCATGGCAGATCAGTAGCTGCAAGCGTACCCGGCAGAGCATTGGCTGCGGGACACACACACAGAAAAAAAAAAAAAAACACCTTTAGTTAGATAATGCATGGTTTGTTTTGTTTAGGCTGGCAAGGGTATAGGGTGTGGATCGTGGGGCACTCATTTGTAACACGGGCAGAACGCCGGGCAGCGCTCCAGGAAAGGGGTCGGTGGCCGGGGCAGGTAAGAGGGGACTTGGAGGTACACTGGTTTGGATTCCCAGGGGCAATGGTGGAAGGGCTAGGCCAAAAACTGACTCAGCTAGCCAGGTTGAGGGAGCAACCAGATATAGTCATAACACACATAGGGGGAAACGACGTGGGGACGAAGCCAATGCATCTCCTAATGCTGGATATAAAGGAATTCTTTAGACAAGTTAGTCAGGAGCTCCTGCAGACGACCATTATATGGTCCAAAATGATCCCGAGATCAAAATGGCGCCCACCTGCCCCGGAAAGAGTCTTAAACCGTTCCAGGCTAAGAATTAACAAAGCCATTTCAAAATGTATAGCACAAAGGGGAGGCATAGCCGTCCGTCACAGACTGCTAGAGAGTCAGGAAGGGCATCTTCAAAATGATGGGGTTCACCTGAATGTTCTGGGTAATGAGATTTTTCTGTCTGGGTTAGGAGAAGCTCTAGAAGCCACGCTCTGTTTGAGGGCGGGCATTCGACCTTGAAGCAGCAAGCCCGAATGCCGTGGCGGGTCCGTGACAATGCCGGCCTGGACAACATCGAAACCAGAAGTACACACCGTGCTTGGCGAACGGAGTAAGGCATTTTATGCTAAGAGTGCATAGTGCTGGTTATGATATATGGGTGCCATGGAGGCACAATGGTTTCTGGGTCATTAAACTAGATGGCTCTAGGGTGGGTCATCGACTGGTTAATGGCACCATGGTCGTCACTGGCAAGGTGCAGTGGCGCAAAGTTTAATGGGTGCCACTGGCGCGGGTCAGTGGCACAAGGTTTTAGCGCAAGCCGATGGGTGGTACTGAAGAGGAAAGGCATTGTCACGGGAATTGGCAGAGCGCGGTTACACAATGTTAATATTGTTGTTTAATGCATGATTGATTAAATTATTTTGGTTTGTAATGTTTCAAATCTGTATTAAAGCTGTGGCCTTTAAACTCCAATTGGGTGTCACGGCTTTATTTCAGGTAAATGGTAGGTCCGTCCTGTATGGGCCCTGCCCGGTCATGCTTGCATTTCGTCTGTGGTAAAGCATGAAGGGGGAGACATGTTTAATAGCATGCACGGAAACACCTGCCCTTTAGACTCTAAATGTTCCGAATACATTTTATCCTCAATGGTAGAAGGTTTTGGAACTTCAGACTGAATGTTAATGCAGAATAAATAAATTCTAACAACTCATCTGACTGTTCAGGGAGCAATTTGGATTTCCCTTTTGAGGAGCAACTGGGTGTCTCATCTTCTTGACCAGAGGACCCCCCAGCTGGCTCCGTTTCCTCCAAAGAGGACCCCCAAAACCCTTGGCAATTGAAAAGGTTTAGGCAAATCAGAATCCTCATCAGGATAAGATACCATAGAAACAGATGGTAAAGCAGTGGAAACATTAGCAGTAAGAAACTTTTCAGCTAACTGATCCTGAAATTTAGAAAGCGTGCTATTAAACATGTCTCCCCCTCCATGCTTTACCACAGACAAAATGCAAGCATTACACATGAGTTTTGGATAGGATACAGCAAGCTTTTTATGGCAAATCCCACAAGTCTTAGACTCAGATCCATCCAAAGATGTAGCAGGCTTTGGGTTCTGTAAAGCAAAACAGAACAAGCATTAGTGGGCTGCCTCCAAGCTTGCTATCCCCCAGCCAGTATCAAAGCTCCTTACCTGGCTAGTACTGCCTTGTGCGGCTGGGCTCTCGCCCTGAGAGGAGGAAACTCCAAGGTGGTAGAGGTAGCAGGGGATCCTTGAGCAGTGTCAGCCTGGGGATGCTTGTAGCTGCTGCTACTACCTCTCAGCATGTCTATCTGAAATAGACGCCGCACAGCGTGGTGTCTCACGTGGAGCCTTGTTCCGCCTCAAGAAGTTCCGGGTAGCTACTTCCGCCGGAAGCTCCCGTGGAACGCACACGCCCCGCCTCCTGAGTCGCACACAGTGTGCTCGGTAAAAGGCGAAGTAACTTCTGAAACCATCCGAAGTGGAGCGGAGCTCCGCTAGGAGAATCTTGCTGCCTGACCGCCGAAATGGAGGTATCACCAGGCCGCCACACAAGAACCCCAGCACTCACCCTCTGGCCTCTCGGCAGACCAGGAACATAGTCTGTCCTTCCCGGGGACAGGAAGAACACTGGAGGTAGGTGGGTGGAAGGCGGACATTTAATCTGTCTGTTCTTCCTGTCCCAGGGATGGGTGGAGCTATTTCCTAGTGGAACTGTCGTGAAGGCAAGTGGATGCTAGTGCTTGCAAGAGCGATTTTATCGCGATTAACGGGGTACAATCACTGTTCACTCTCACGATTTTTAAGCAATTACGATTAGCGTTTTTAAAGTACTGTATCGTAATGGAAGAGAGATCACTGCCATAAGGTTAGTATTCAACTAGTGCTTCAGTGAGTAGCGGGAATCGCCCACTAATCGCCCTAGTGTGAATGGGCCCGAGTCTCTGATTTGCTAGTCATAAGGATGTGCTAAAGCAGAATGTTATCACAGCAAATTAGAGCTTTGCAAATTTGTCAGCTGATCAAGCAAATCACATGATTCTCCATGAGTTCTACTAGACATGACCATCACACTAATGGGGATGTGTGAAGTAGTCTTGTTTATGCAAAACTATACAAACTGTATTGATTAAGAGCTAGTTCACACTTGGTCCGGAAACGTATCCGTGGCTCCGTTTTTAAAACCTGATCAAAGTCATGGATAGAAATGTTAAAAATAGCAGTTGTCTTCACCCAAACAAAAAACTGATCCATCTGCGTTTGCGGGGACCCGTTCTTAAAACCGCCCCGGAAGGTCCGGATCTGCTGCATTTTCACGCAGGGGTAGTGGCAGGCAATAAGAAAACGGATCCCCCTCTACACAGGCAGATTTGGACACAGAAACAGATCAATTTCTGTGTCACAGCCTGTGGGGAGAGAGGGGGCAGCCATGCTGGAGGGGTATAACAGCCAGGACGGGGGTGGCAGTGGTCAGCAAAAAAGGGGGACGTCCCCTCCCTCCCTCACCTGGGTCCCCCGTCCCCGCTACCCCCTCCAGCTACATGCCGCAAAACTGTAATGTATAGCAGGGGTGAGCAGTGAGCGGCGAGCGGGGAGCTTAACTACTCCTCCTCCTACTTCCTCTGCTCGCCGTGTCACTGCCTGCAATGCCGCCCTCCGAAGTATAGAGGGAGGCACTGCAGGCAGTGAAGCGGTGAGCAGCGGAAGTAGTAGGAAAAGGAGGTAAGCTCCCCGCTCCTATCCTTTACATTTTTGTGGCATGTAGCTGGAGGGGGTAGCGGGGGGACGGGGGACCCCCTCGGCCGAAAAAAACAAACAAAATGCAAACGGATCAAAAATGTATGCTGCAAAAAGGCAGCATTGATCCGTTTGCGTTCCCTTGGCTAGGATCACGGACCACAGGCTCCGTCCTGCAACCGTGCCTAGTGTGGACCTGTTGGGATTTTGTTCTGACATGTATTGACATAATCAATACCATGCATAATTTTTCTAAATGTGTTAAAGTAAGTGAACTTTGTAACCTGGTGATGCTAGTTTTATGGCATCCATACAGTGTTACTGTAGTCTGCCTAATTGTGTGGTTTAGCTTTACACTTTGCTAGTGGCTTCTGTTTGCAAAAGAGCTTTTTTGGGGGGTTAAAGCAGACCTGATCTCAGAACTTCTTTTCTGTTGTAAAAGATAAGCAAAGCATAATAACTTTTAAGCCCCGTTCACATTACAGACACGGACGGCCATGCACATGGAACGCAACGCACGCCATCTGCGTTTGTATGCGTTGCGAGGCTGATTCCATCACTGAAAAGTGAATGGGACAGCCACGTGTTTTTGCAAAAAATGCGTGCAGCATGCGTTTCCGGACCGCATAGGTCCGGAACGCATGCAGTGTGAACATCAGACAGTGCACTCTATGCACTACCTAATGTCGTGCGTGTCGGCCTCCTGCACGCGTTTCCAAAACGTGGCTGGAAACGCGTGCATTGTGAGTGGGGCCTTAAAGAAAAACTTTTTTTTTTGTTACAGCTGATACAAATCCCGCTATAAATCCGCAGTGTGTCTACATCGTGGGGAAGCAGACATGAAGTTAACATCCTGTGTTTACATATTAGCTGCTCCGCTGAGGCAGCCAGCTGACACAGCTGAGATATCAAATTAAAATTGTGATTAGTCACAGATGAGGGGTAATTAGACAGGCTAAACTCTCTAAATAGATACAGAGTGCATCTCTGCACGGTGGCGTAGTGGTTAGCGCTCTCGCCTTGCAGCGCTGGGTCCCTGGTTCAAATCCCAGCCAGGGCACTATCTGCAAGGAGTTTGTATGTTCTCCCGTGCCGGCGTGGGTTTCCCTGGGCACTCTGGTTTCCTCCCACATCTCAAAAACATACAGATAAGTTAATTGGCTTCCCCCTAAATTGGCCCTAGACTACAATACACGACTACACAATACATGCATAGACATATAACTATGGGAGGGATTCGATTGTGAGCTCCTCTGAGGGACAGTTAGTGACAAGAATATATTCTCTGTACAGCGCTGCGTAAGATGTCGGCGCTATATAAATACTAAATAATAATAATAATCTCTAGGTTTTCCTTCTGTCCTGTGCAATAGTTCAGGTCCACTTTAAGAGGAGAGGCACAATTATTATTATTATTTATGGTTTGTATTTATAAAGCGCCAACATATTAAAGGGGAACTTCAGCCTAAACAAACGTACGATCATTAAGTTACATTAGTTATGTTAATTAGAATAGATAGGTAATATAATTTTTTACCCACCCTGTTTTAAAAGAACAGGCAAATGTTTGTGATTCATGGGGGCTGCCATCTTTGTCATGGGGGCAGCCATCTTTTTGGTTGAAAGGAGATGACAAGGAGCAGGAGACACAGTTCCAACTATCCTGTGTCCTGATTACCCCTCCCAGCTGCACACACTAGGCTTCAAATGTCAAATTCAAAATGTAAAAAAAAAATATTTGCACCAAAACAGCAGAACGAGAGCAACAACATCAGAAATCCCATCATGCTTTGCACAGCATCAGGGGAAAAAAGCCCGGGCAGTTTTCTTCTGTGCAGCTAAAAATGAGGCTTGGATAAGAGAAACAAAGTTCTGATGCTGTGAAACTGTTAAAGAAACACCAGGCCTTTTCAGTGCTGCTGAGACAATTTTTAGTCCGGAGGTTCACTTTAAGCAGCGCTGGACAATAAATAGGGATACATACATTGCAACAAGGGGTGACAGACAGAGAGGTAGCAAACGGTTATCCAACATAGCACAAGGTTATACATGCAATCAGGGTATAAAATACGTTTTACAGAGACCCAGCAAAACTAGTCTGAGTTAGTCCATGAGAAGGATTTTATTGCTGGGGTAGTAAAATTAAGAAGGATACACTAAGGGAGGGGCGAGGCCGTGCCAAAGGCTTACAATCTAAAGGGTGGGGCAGGGACACATAAGGAAGGGGAGAGGGTGCGAGGAAACAGAAGGGGGACAAGGTGTAGAAGGAGGTGGAGGTAGAGCATGTGGTGGTGGTGATGGGGGAGAGCGAGATGGGGAGGGAGATGGCTGGTAAATGGCGGAGGGGTCAGGGAGTGAATAGGAGGGAAGGGGTACATTTTGTGCTGAAAGGATAAGGTAGGATGGGGGTGGAGGGTGGAAGCATAGACAGGGCGACAGCAGTTAGACCAAGAAGAGATAAATCTCACCAATGATGTGGCTGAAGGGGTTTAGCGAAGTTGCATCAGTAATCATTGTGTGTATTCCTTTTCTCCAACCAAAGCCAAGGGATGTCCCTATCTAACATCATATGACGTCATTGACTACGGGCAAAGTGATCACTTCAGCTTTTAGAAAGTACTTTGGATGGATACTAAATCCTAAAAATAACTAAACTTACCAAAACTTCATGTCGCTTTATGTTCTTCTGACTGATTTCTGCAGCCATAAGTGCTTCCTAAGAGGTAGATAAATAAATCATATAAAACATAATATTTGAAGAAACCATATTTAGTTTGCATTCCAATTTGTAAAACCGCACTTTCTTTAAAGTGAGTCTGAAACTGATTTTTTTTTAAAACACAAAACAGATGCTCACCTAAGGAGAGGGAACGCTCTGCATCCTATAGAGCCTCCCCATTCTGCTCCCAGTGTCCTCGTTACCCTGCAGGCTCCTCCGTTTGAATCTCCTGCCGCGGGAGACTTTGGCAATCTTCAGAAGCACTCGGGCATCTGAAGACTGGTAGCTCTGTACTGCGCAAGCAGGAGAGCGCAAGAGAGTGCTTCCAAAGACTGCCAAAGGCCACCCAACGCGGAAGAGAGCTGCTAACGGGGGAGCATGCAGGGGAACAGCGACACCGGGAGAAGTACGGGAAGGCTCTATAGGACCCAGAGTCTTCCCTCTCTTTAGGTAAGTATCTGTTTTTAAAACAAAAATCCACTTCAGACTCCCTTTAAGAAGGTCTAACATAATGATTCATTCTAATGAGGTTTTGCTAATGCTCTGTTTTCAGATCTAGACCTGTACAGGGAACGTAATTATAGAATTATGACCCATTGGTACCGAACCCCTTTATCAATGAGCAAGTGGGGCCCTACGGGCTCTACGAATGGCTGGAGATGCGGAACTTAGGTTGGTGATTATCTACATATGTGGTGGAATTGTAACAGGGTTAAACCGGTTTGGGATATGGAGTTTGATTGGTACGAGGGGATGTATCTTAGCGCTGTTTCCCGTTCTCCCGAGATAGCCTTGCTATTAAAGTAATGAAGAACTCATTATTACATCATCTAATGACTGCAGCGAGATCGTTGATAGCCCGATATTGGGAATCTGAATACTCTCCGGGGGCAGCAGACCTAACCGATACTCTAAATAAAATTATGCAGATGGAGGAATTGGTTCTTTCTGCCCAGGATAGAATGGATAGATTTACCCATACATGGGCCGTATGGATCAACTTTCGGGAGAAGTGTATGAGCCAAACATAGAACAGTCTACATGTATTCCATACACTCTATATGAGATCTTATAAACCCCTAGATGCTATGTCAAATCTAGACTAAAACCTGTTATAGAATTTAGAATATAAAGTTTCTACTACCTTGGCCCCCGTTTAATTGGGGATGGCGAGTTTCAAAAAGAGGATACTTGTTTTCTTTTCCTTCTTCTTTCCCGTTTGTTGAATATTTGAAATCTTGCGATACTTGATGTTAACTTTTTGTACGCGATTTGTAATTATTACTTCTACATATTGCTGACTTAATAAAATCTGATTTGAAACAAGATTGTTCATCCACTGTTTCTTAAAAAAATATGTTAAAAGAGACTCGTCACTGCACTCACAAATTATTAAGATCAATATACCTGCTGTTAACATCAAAGAAGTGGGTAAACCTCTTCCCCACTCGGAGGTATATATTCAAACAAAAATGTATGAGGAGTGCTGGATATGAAATCAAACATGTTTTATTTTATTGATTAAAAGGTTTTATCCTCTCTAAAATGCCAGAATTTGGAATCTGTCTCATAAAAATATGCACATTTACAGGTGTCGCTCACTCTTATGCAGCCAAACATACATACACTCAGAGCTACCTGGTGTCCCTTTAAGAAAAAAAAAGGTTAAAAATAACAATATTACATCCTATAAATTAGAGTTTTGAGTGCACCATTGTCACACTCACCATCTGGGTCTTCCACGGGGCTCTCGGGCGCGTCCTCTAGTGCGCACGCGTGGGGGCTCTCTGGTCCTTGTAGTCCCTCTCCCAGCGCGGCGTTTGGCGCTGCGCGCGCATGCGTCTGCGCGTGCATAGCGCTGCGCATGTGCGCAAAGTGTTGTGCGCGCATGCGCAAAGACTTACGCGCTCGGCACCAATGCACAGTATAAAAGCAACACTGCCCCTAACTGCAGTGGTGCTCGTTCTGACAGTTTGGCTAGCCTGTTGGTGAACCGTTGTTCCTGTCTTGCTATTATTCTGATCTGATCTCCTGTTGTGACCTTGGCCTGTGACCCCGACTACTGCTGATCTCCGCCTGCCCAGACCTTTGGCTTGTCTTCTGGATTACCGTTGTCTGCCGCCTGCCCTGACCCTTGGCTTGAGACCCCAACTACTGCTGATCTCCGCCTGCCCCGACCTTTGGCTTGTGACACCGACCTACGCTGAACTCTGTTTACCCTGGACCTCCGGATCTCGTCTGACCACACTTTCTCCACAATTAGTGTCTCTGTTCTCCCAACCACTTGCTGAGGCAATCCCAGTAGTGACTTGGTAGGGCACTAGGCAGCTAAGTTCCACATCCCCCTCCTGGGGGTGTGGTCCTGCACCCCCCTCAAGGGGGTGTGGGTGAAGACCCGTGGTCACCTAGACTCCACTACTGGGTAAAGCCTCTTCCATCGTGCGAAGGTCAACAGGGACTGAAGAGAAGTTCCAGTCAGTCCTTAACAGTAACGAGCAGCCAAGATGGACACTAGTGGAGCCCGTACCCTGGTGGAGATCCTTTATGACCTGGTTACCCAACTTCGAGTCTCCATCGACGAAGTTCAGAAGGGATACCAAGCGATCTATGATCAACTTCGTGCCCGTACTCCTGTGCTTGTTCCTGCTGCAGCCCCTGCTTCGGTAGCTGCTCCTCCGGCCCAGAACGAGCCCGCTCCAGGCTTAGTAGAGGGAGCTGCATCACTGCCACCAGAGCCCAAGTTGCCTCTGCCAGAATGATTTTCAGGGGATCGATCCAAATTTCGGTGGTTTCCATCTCTCCGGGAGGAATGGAGATGGATCCCCAGAAGGTTTCGGCGATCCTCGACTGGCCAGTACCTGCTGATAGGAAAGCCATACAACGTTTTATTGGGTTCACCAACTTTTACAGGCGATTCATCAAGAATTTCTCACGGATTGTGGCACCCATCATTCAACTGACCAGCACCCGTCAGTCCTTTTGCTGGACTGCAGAAGCTCAGTCCGCCTTCGAGAAATTGAAGTCTTGTTTCATCTCAGCACCCATTCTGAAGCATCCCGATTCCACCAGAGCCTTCGTCCTGGAGGTAGATGCCTCTGAAGTTGCTATTGGAGCAATCCCCTCTCAGCGCTTCGATCTCAAGGCTGTCCTCCACCCAGTGGCCTTCTTTTCTCGGAAATTGAATTCTTCAGAAAGAAATTATGACGTGGCGGATCGGGAACTCCTGGCTATTAAGGCCGCCCTCGAGGAGTGCTGAACACCCCATACTAACACTCACGGATCATAAAAACCTAGAGTATCTCAGGACTGCTAAGAGACTAAGACCACATCAGGCTAGGTGGTCACTTTTCTTTTCTAGGTTTACCTTTCACTTGACCTACCGTCCCGGATCCAAAAATATAAAACCGGATGCATTGTCCCGTATGTTCCAGTCCGAGTCAGGCCCTGAATCATCACCTGAGAACATCCTGTCTCCACAGCATTTCCTGCTCTTGCACTACAGTCTGCTTGATTCTATTAGACAAGCATCCGCAGGCCTGAGTACGCCCCCGAATTTACCAGCCAAGGAAGGACTCTACTTGTTTCAGGGGAAAATCTTTGCTCCCTCTGAGACTCGCTTGCTAATACTTCAAGCTTGCCATGACAATCAACTGGCTGGCCACTTTGGGGCTCATAAGACTCAGGAATTAGTGCAGAGGAATTTCTGGTGGCCCGAACTATCCAAGGACTGTAAGTCATATGTGGCCTCATGTGAGATTTGTGCCCGTTCTAAGACCACTCGGGGCCGACCGTGGGGTCTTCTGAAACCTCTTCCGGTGCCAACACAACCCTGGAGAAATATTGCAATGGACTTCGTGGTGGATCTGCCACCCTCGGAAGGGTTCACTACCATTCTGGTCATTGTTGACCGTTTCTCCAAGATGGCCCATTTCCTGCCTTTCAAACATATCCCTTCTGCTGCAGAGACGGCTCAAACTTTTGTTCGAGAAATTTTCAGACTTCACGGATTACCTGAGGACATCGTGTCTGACCGGGGAACCCAGTTCACTTCCAAATTCTGGAAGAAACTCTGTAAAGGTCTGGGAATTAAGGTCGCACTTTCTTCTGGTTACCATCCGCAGTCCAACGGACAAACACAAAGGACGAACCAGACCCTGGAGCAGTACATAAGATGCTTTACTTCAGCCTCTCAGGATGATTGGTACCCTCTGTTGGCTACTGCGAAATTTGCCTACAATAATTCCGTCCATACCTCTACTCAGCAATCACCTTTCTTTATCAACTATGGTTATCATCCTTCGTTCCTACCTAGTGTTGATTTTACCTCTGTTTGTCCCGGAGCGCAAGAGAGGATTTCTACCATGAAGGACAACTTCAACACTGTTCGCAAAGCCTTACAACAAGCCCAAGAGAAGGGGAAGAAATTCGCCGATCAGAAGGAAAATCCAGTTTTCGCCCCCGGAGATCTGGTCTGGGTCTCTACCGCGAATCTCAAACTTCGTTGTGCCTCCGAGAAGCTTGCGCCCAGATTTATTGGGCCCTTTCCTGTGTCAAAACAAATTAATTCAGTAGCTTTCAAGCTGACTTTACCTACTTCACTCCGGGTACATCCCGTGTTCCACATTTCTAGTCTGAAGAAGGTGGTTCCGAACAGCTTCCCGGGCCGTTCCTCGGATCCACCTCAACCAGTTTTAATTGACGGCTCGGAAGAGTTTGAGGTGGAAAAGATACTGGACAGTAGAAGGATTAGAGGATCTCTTCAATACCTCATCAAATGGAAGGGGTTTGGCCTGGAAGAGAACTAATGGGAGTCTGCCCTTAATGTACATGCCCCTAGATTGATCAAACAATTTCACAAGAGATTCCCTGGCAAACCTGGTCCTAGGGGCACCCAGAGGTTGCCCCTGGGAGGGGGGCAATGTCACACTCACCATCTGGGTCTTCCACGGGGCTCTCGGGCGCGTCCTCTAGTGCGCACGCGCGGGGGCTCTCTGGTCCTTGTAGTCCCTCTCCCAGCGCGGCGTTTGGCGCTGCACGCAGCGCGCAAAGTACTGCGCACGCACGCGTCTGCGCAAAGTGTTGCGTGCTCATGCGCAAAGAGTTATGCGCGCCCTGCGCATGCGCTAATTTCGGCGCCAATGCACAGTATAAAAGCAGCACTGCCCCTAACTGCAGTGCTGCTCGTTCTGACAGTTTGGCTAGCCTGTTGGTGAATTGTTGTTCCTGTCTTGCTATTATTCTGATCTGATCTCCTGTTGTGACCTTGGCCTGTGACCCCGACTACTGCTGATCTCCACCTGCCCCGACCTTTGGCTTGTCTTCTGGATTACCGTTGTCTGCCGCCTGCCCTAACCCTTGGCTTGTGACCCCAACTACTGCTGATCTCCGCCTGCCCCGACCTTTGGCTTGTGACCCCGACCTACGCTGAACTCTGTTTACCCTGGACCTCCGGATCTCGTCTGACCACGCTTTCTCCACAATAAGTGTCTCTGTTCTTCCAACCACTTGCTGAGGCAATCCCAGTAGTGACCTGGTAGGGCACTAGGCAGCTAAGTTCCACATCCCCCTCCTGGGGGTGTGGTCCTGCACCCCCCTCAAGGGGGTGTGGGTGAAGACCCGTGGTCACCTAGACTACTACTGGGTAAAGCCTCTTCCATCGTGGGAAGGTCAACAGGGACTGAAGAGAAGTTCCAGTCAGTCCTTAACAACCATTATTGCATAAAATATTAAAAAAGAGTCAATAGTATTCAAGTTATGATTGTATCTGTCTATTATGATGGTATATACTGGATTACGCTTAGGTTCTAATACACATATACTGTTACTTGTTGTCAGTATTGCCCAAAGTATTCTGCAATTCTTATTGGTCTAAACGTTTCCCCTATGAGATTCGCTATGGCTATTCCACTTGCTCTCGTTTCCCCATGGCTACTGCTCTGACAGAGGCCCGGCCAGTGACTCTGCTTGTGATTCCAGGGCTTTCCCGTTCACGCCGGCTCAGACGCTATGTCTACTTCAAGATGTGGCAGCTTCATGACCTGTGACGTCACTTTCTCCGTGACTGACCGAGGCACACTTATTTACCACTGCGGTAGGGACGTCAATGAAATGCAAATAGCGACGTTGCATTGTGGAATAGCGGCATTGCGGAAAAGCAAATAACGGCACTGCATTGCGGAATAGCGGCATTGCATTGCAGAAAAGCAAATAGCAGCACTGCATTGTGGAATAGCAGCATTGGATTGCGGAAATGCCAATAGAGGTATTGCATTTTGGAATGCTATTTGCATTTCTGCAAGCCCCAGTGCCGATATTTCAGATCACAACTGCTAATCGAGCGCCTCCAGGCACGAAATTTACCTTGATTGCTGCATACAGCGGCCATAATTAAAGCTGCCATTTGCGGCAAAGAAGGTAAATTGAGGCAACTGACAGAGTCCGCCGCCGTGCACCCAAATTTATTTTCTTTGCCGTTATTCACGGCTTTTATAATAGGTGCCTATGGCAGTGCCATTTTTCCTGAAAGGGCTCTTGCATCCTTTTTTCTTGCTTCAGTCCTTTGGAGACATATTATTGATGATGTCCTGCTCATATGAAGTGGAGACGAAAGCTCCCTGAAGTCTTTTTTGGATGGTATTAATAATAATGATAATGGGCTGAAGTTCACCTCCAACTATAGTAGGGAAATGGTGAGCTTCCAGGACCTAAATATCTATATTAAAGACGGAGCATTGAAAACTAAGATCTTTGCAAAGGCGACTGACATGAGCAATCTTAGCAACCAGCTGCCATCTAACCTTGTGGCGTATGTCTCAAAAGGGAAGTTTATAAGAATAAAAAGAAACTGCACTGAATAATTACAGTATGGGAAAGAGCTGGAGTCTGTGGTAAGAAACAATTTAGGGAAAAGGAGTATGATGAAAATATAATTGAAAAAGCCATAAAAGAGGTAGATGACATATAACAGAAGGAACTTTTGGTAAAGCGGAACAGGAGGAAAGTGAAAGATTATTCAGTGAAATTGAACTTGAGATACAGTGCGCAGAATGGACACACTACTAAAATTATTGAAAAACATAGGTCTATATTGAAAAACGATAACCAAATTACTATCTGATAAAACATCTTTCATATACAGAAAATCTGGGAATGATGGATTACAAGTAGCTACAGCAGTGAGAGAAAAGGGATACAGTGAGTTGGGAATAGAAATGGGACGTGAGAAATGTAAAATCCGACAACTTATTACATGCGACACTAAGGGGGTCAGATACTGTGGAAAGTAGTATGTTGGTTGAACCAAGAGGGAACTATTCAAGAGAATTGGGGAACATCTTAACAATATCAGTAAAGGGTGGGGGGAACACCCCCTCTCTAACCATTTAAAAAAAAACATCATAGGTGTAGAGTAAAATATATATTTAATGGAATATAAACGGTGTTGAGAGATCATCCAAGGGGCGGGGACTACATTGCAAAAATGTCCTGAATATTTGGATATTTGACTTGGACACCAATGCACCAAAAGGTCTCAATGAGGAAATGGACATTTTTGGCTTTTGGAAGTGAAAGTAAATATGGAGCTACCTGGTGACATTATGAGCACCTGGTGACCCTGAGTGGATAGGAAAAGTATGGGGGTGTTATTGTATATATGTTTTGTATTTTTATATTTTTTATTCATTCTTTATTGTTTTAATTTTTTTTTCAAGAGGGTAGGTCTGAAATTTACAAGCTCAGAACAAACTCCATTTAGGTACCTTTAAAAGAAAGCAAGAAAACTTTTTTTCATTTTTTAAATCAAATATTGCCTTTATTTTTATTTATTTTAATCAAATATTTTATTTCAAATATTCTTTATTTTTAATCAAATATTATCCCCTTCCCTTGTATATGTATAGGGTGCACAGCAAATTGGAGTCATTAAATAATACATTTGAATGGAGATTATATATTCTATTCAGAGGAATAATATATGTGTGGGTAAACACAGAAGATACAGTAGGATTGCATTTGTGCAATATTTTACTACAAGGCATGGCCCCCTTTAAGGGAATACAATGGGAGAATCGAAGGTAGGCGGAGGATGGCAACTAAGATTTGCATAAAAGGCAATGACAGCAAACTGGTTAAATGATCTTAAGGAAGACAGCCGCACATCTTTGAAACATGTTAATCTAACCTAGCCAAGATGTCTGTTGAGACTAGCACCAGAAGTGTGGATTGTAGCATAGCAACCACCTGGAACGCACGAAAGAGCCTCAGAGGAAGTAATGTCGCAGGTCAGGAAGCCACTACACCCGGAAGAAGACATAGCGTCTGATCCGTCGTGAGTGGGGGCTCCGCAATTACAAGCTGGGTGTAACGATCGGTGTAACACAGAGAGGGTCTGATTACCGGTGATCTGCAGTATCACAGAGAAAGCAGAATATACCCGATTATTGATGATCTGCAGTGTCAGATCTATCTTCTAACCTCTGGACACCTGAGATATGAGAGTGTTTGGTGCAACAGTAATACTTTGAGGAAAGCACCCGGAGAATGGGTGCTAGACAGTAGGATCTACTGTTAAGGATAAGCTTCCTTCCACCAGCCCGCTGCTCCCCAAGGGGCGGAGCCAGGCTGAGACAGTGGGAAGGACAGAACGTGAGTGACACCAGTAGTGGAGTGTCACTGACAGATCTGTGAACTATCTCCTAACAGGGGAGATAGTTCTCGAGGTCGGACAAGCCAGGTCGTTAACACGCGGACAGACAAAGTACAGAGACAGTAGGCAGATACAGAATCCAGAGACTAGCCGGGTTTCGGCAACAGAGAATCAGAAAGACAAGGTACAAAATCAGAGATCAGGAGAATGGTCAGGAATGCAGAGGGTCATAACAGATAATCAACAATGCCTAAGCTTGAGTGTGAGCTCCAGGATTCTCACACTCCAGGAACTAAACTAGATAATACAAATAATACAGATGGTACAGAAATCCTAGACTAAGGTGTGAGTTCCATGGCTGTCAACACCTTGGAAACTGGTCTAGATAACAATACAGCTAGTAACTGAATTCCTAGGCTAAGGTGTGAGCTCCGTGATCATCAACACCTTTGGAAACTGACTAATAAACACAGATACTGACAAGGTCTGAGTGCTACCGCGTAGTGATCGCAACGCCAGACACCAGAGAAACGACCATCACCCAGTATATATACACCAGCACTCTCCAGCGCCTCCCCTAAGTGCTGGACCAATGAAAGTTGCTGCAATTGTCAGCTGACCGGCCTGGTCAGCTGACCTTCCTCTGACTGCCATAAAGGCCCTGCCTCTCTGCGCGCGCACCAGTCATGTGTTGTAATGTTTCTGCTGTATTAGATGCAGAATCCGCCGCCATGCTGTCTGAGCGTGCAGCGTTTACTCCGCATTCCGCCTTACTGAGAGGAGCAGGCCTATGCGAGCAACTTGCCGCATTGGACGTGGAATCCGCCGCCTTTAGTTAGAGCATGCGGCGGTTTTTCCGTGCTCCGACTGCGCCCCAACTGCCACGTTAAACGCGGAATCAGCCGCCTCACCTTGAGTATTGGCAGCGGCTTTTCTGCGTTTTCTCACAGTACCCCCCCCTCCCCCCTGAGGAGTGGACTCCGGACAACTCCTACCAGGTTTCTCGGGATATCGAATGTGGAACTCCCTTCTCAAGTTGTCCGCATGCATGCGACACTCAGGTACCCATGTTCTCTCCTCTATACTATACCCCCTCCAGTGAACCAGATATTGTAGTGAATTCTGCACTACTCGTGAATCTAAAATTTTCTCTACTTCATACTCAGGTTGGTCGTCTACAATCACAGGAGGAGGAGGATTGGTACCCACATGGACTGCTGGTTTAAGAAGGGATACATGAAAAGATCTTACACCACGCATGCTAGCAGGAAGATCGATGGCATAAGTAACATTGTTGATCCTCCTGGTCACAGAAAAAGGGCCCACAAACCTGGGACCTAACTTGGCCGAGGGTTGTTTCATAGTCAAATGACGAGTGGAGACCCAGACCAGATCTCCTGGTCGGAACTTCCACTCTAAGGATAGTTTCTTGTCAGCTTGACCTTTCTGACTTTGAAAAGCCTTTTCCAAGTTGCTTTTCACGATCCCCCAAATGTTTTTGAACGACTTTTTCCAAGCCTCCAGAGCTGGAAACGGAGTGGAAGCTACTGTCAATGGGGAAAACTTGGGCAACTTTCCAGTTACCACCTGAAACGGAGAGAACCCAGAAGAAGCGCTTTTCAGATTATTGTGCGCAAATTCTGCATACGGCAAGAACTTAACCCAATCAGTTTGCGCTTCTGCAACATAACACCTCAAAAATTGTTCCAAAGACTGATTAACCCTCTCCGTCTGACCATTTGTCTGAGGGTGGTAGCCTGACGAGAATGACAGTTCCATGCCCATTTGATGGCAAAATGCCCTCCAAAATCTAGAGACAAATTGGACTCCCCGATCTGACACGATGTTTTCCGGAATACCATGAAGTCGGAAAACGTGAGTGATGAAAAGATCGGCCAACTCCTGGGCCGAGGGGAGTCCCTTCAAGGGCACAAAATGGGCCATTTTACTGAAACGGTCGACTACCACCCAAATGACCGACATGCCTTAATGTTTTTACTACCAGGAGTATACGTAATTACAAATCTAAACCTCGAGAAAAACAGTGACCACCGAGCCTGACGGGGACTCAATCTCTTAGCCCCCTCAATGTATTCCAAATTTTTGTGATCCGTGTAGACTGTAATCGTATGTTCTGCTCCTTCTAGCCAATGACGCCATTCCTCAAAGGCCAACTTAATGGCTAGAAGCTCCCTGTTACCTATATCGTAGTTTTTCTCTGCTGGTGAAAACCTCCGAGAGAAATAGGCACACAGGTGTAATCTTCCCTGCAGCCCAGAGCGTTGAGACAGCACAGCCCCTACCCCAACCTCTGAGGCGTCAACCTCTACAATGAATGGATAGGAGGTGTCCACGTGTCTCAATATGGGTGCAGAGCAAAACAGTTCTTTCAGAGTGGAGAATGCGGTCAGAGCTTCGGGGGACCAATGGTTGGTATCTGCCCCTTTCTTAGTGAGACTGGTGAGGGGTGCAATGACAGTGGAGTACCCCTTTATGAACCTTCTATAGTAATTTGCAAACCCGAGAAATCTCTGAAGAGATTTGAGACCTACTGGTTGGGGCCATTCCAAAACAGCAGAGACTTTGGCGGGATCCATAGAAAGGCCTGAGGTGGAAATTATGTATCCCAGAAAAGCAACAGATGTTACCTCAAAAATGCATTTCTCCAATTTAGCATAAAGTCTGTTTTGTCTGAGCTTGTGTAACACGAATCTGACATGAGCCCTGTGCTCAGAGAGGTTGTCTGAGAAGATCAATATATCATCCAGGTATATTAGGACAAATTTACCCAACACCTCCCTGAAAACTTCATTAATGAGTTCCTGGAAGACGGCTGGGGCGTTACACAACCCGAAGGGCATCACCAGATACTCGTAATGCCCGACGGGTGTGTTAAAGGCCGTCTTCCATTCATCGCCCTCCCTGATCCGCACCAGGTTGTATGCACCTCGTAAATCCCATTTTGAAAAAATCTTAGCCTTGGTGACTTGAGTGAATAAATCGTCTATCAAAGGTAATGGATAGCGATTTTTAACTGTAATTTTATTCAGTCCCCGGTAATCAATGCATGGCCGAAGGCCTCCGTCCTTTTTCTTCACAAAAAAAACCCCCGCTCCGGCAGGTGACCGAGAAGGACGGATGAACCCTTTAGCTAAGTTTTCACGGATATATTCTTGCATGGCCACCTTTTCTGGCCCTGACAGGTTGTAGAGATGACCTCTAGGAAGCATACAACCCGATCGGAGATCAATCGGGCAATCAAAAGGGCGATGTGGAGGTAATTTATCGGCAGCTTTGGGACAAAACACGTCCGAAAACTCTGCATATTGTTCCGGAACACCCTCCACATGAATCCTGGTTTGGCCTAAGGTCACCTTCGCTAAACAATGACGAAAACAGTGGGCTGACCAGCTGGCTAGCTGACCGGTAGCCCAGTTTATCTGAGGAGAGTGAAGGTGTAACCACGGCATGCCAAGTATGACTGTGGAGGTTGTCATGCGCAACACAAAAAACTGTAATCTCTCCCTATGCAGCACCCCTATAGTGACTTCCACCTCTGGTGTCTGAGACAGAGGATGGTTACGCTGTAGTGGGGAATCATCCACTGCTGTAACCTGTAGAGGTGGTTTTACCGGGGTGAATGGAATACCCAATCTTGTAGCAAATTCGTAATCTATAAAATTAGCCGCTGAGCCTGAGTCAATGAAGGCCTCAGAGACCTCTGATTTATCCTCACATGTAATCATACAAGGAAGGAGTAACCGCTTATCCTCTAGGGGTGAAAACTGCACGCCTAGGGTATTCCCCCCAACTACTCCTAGGCAATGGCGTTTCCCGACTTTTTAGGGCAATTTCGTACTCTATGTCCCTCCTCGGCACAATAAAGAGACAAATGCTCAGAAATCCTGCGTTTATGCTCCATTTGAGACAGTTTTGACCGACCAATCTGCATTGGCTTGGAGGGAGGAGAAGCGGGCGGAGATGGAGTCACCGGGGGTGTAGCATAGGTCAACATTTTAACATTGTCTCTGCCCCTGGTCTGTTTTTGATATTGTAACCTACGATCAATCCTGATTGCAGATGAAATGGCCTCATCGACAGTTTTAGGTTCGGGCAGACTTAACATTAGATCTGAAACCTCATCTGATAATCCTGATAGGAAACAGTCTAAAAGGGCATAGGTGTCCCACCTGGCTGAAACTGACCATCTCCTAAATTCTGCCACATAATCCTCGACCGAACCCTTGCCTTGACGCAGTAACTTGAGCTTCCGCTCAGAAGTCGAGGCAATGTCTAAAGTTTAAAGCTACATCTCCAACGGGCAGACTGTATGCCCAGGTCTGGGAATCGCCCAATAACAGAGTTTTAATAAATGTGACCCTTTGGGTCATGGTTCCTGAAGATCTAGGTCTTAACTCAAAATATGACAAAACTCCTAAAATTTCGAAAGTCAGATCTGTGACCAGAACATTTTTCAGGTACAGGCATACGTATGTCTGTGCTAGGAGGGGATCGCACTTCATCCACTGCCGTCTGAAGGGTACGTAGAGAACCGGACAAAGCATCAATCATAGCTTTCTGATTACCCAGCACTAGGTTGATGGAGTCCACCGAAGTGGTAAGTGCGCCCAGACGGTCAGTGTGTGCGTCCATTTGCATTTTTGGTCTGGCGTTCTGTAACGATCGGTGTATGTTATGATCGCTTCTGTAGCGTTTACTGCTGACTGCACTGGTATTGCAAACCAAGCAGTTCTAATGTCATTACATGCATTTGCTTGCATAGTTTGGTTTGCACTTAAACTAGTTGCTGATTCCATCTGCAGTCGCTCTGAAGTTTATGACAGTTTAATATGCTTTTGTGTAAACAAACATTGTCTGCTGCAGTGGAGGGGCGGTCCCTTTCCTGCAGGCTGCATATCATTGTCTGCCTTTTCCTGCTATCAGCCTGTGATTAATTACCATTCACTTGTGTGGGAATCTGCAGGTCTGCTCCCATTGGATGACCTCAGTATAAAGAACTGCTTCCTGCAATGCCTCATGGGCTATCATAGTTTCAGACTCTATCTGTTACTCTGCTCGTGCCCCACCTCGTTCCTGGTCCGTGTGGACTGCGCTGACTCCTGCGAAGGGGTCAGCGAGTCCTCCTAGTTCTGCTCTTGTTCTAGAAGTTGCTACTTGCTTGTCTTGTGTCATATATTGGTTCATCGCCAATATATACGCATACTTGCGCATTTTGTTATTTTCCTTGTATTCGTGTTACGTTAATATATCAGTGTCGCTGATATATACGTACACGAACTGTTTATTTCCTGTGTTCAGCTAGTCAGTTTTCCAGCACGTTTTGGTAGTTTGCGCGTATCGTGAACACCCGTGCTGAGCTAGTTATCCTGTTCCTGGTCCTGTTTGTGGATTGCGTTCATCTCTGCGAAGAGATAGCGAATCCTTCTGAGTCCTGTTCCCTGTATTACTTCAGTCTTAGTCAGAGTTCCTGCTTATGTCATATATCGGTTCATTGCCAATATATACATATGTTAGTCAGACGTTACGAATAGTTTCATTGATAGCTGTAATTGTAATACGCTAGGAAAACATACTTATTGTATATTTATCTGTGTTACGTTCATCTATCTCGATCCTGCTATTTCCTGTCTCTCCTGTCCTGTCTTTGTGAGGCACGCCATCGCCGCAACGCATTGGCTGCCTCATTCCAGTCTGTCTGGTTTTGGACGCTTGCTGTCGCTAAGTAATCGCTAGCTAGCAAGCGTTCATTCTGTCTACCTGTCCTGATCTCCTCAGTCCTGGTTTATGCGCTCAGCGCTACCTTGCGCTGAGACGTTATTACGAAAGTGTTTGTGGCTGTTCAGATCTGCACCGGCTCTGTGCACCACAATCTCCTATTGGAGTCAGTCCTCTCCTCCACTAAACTGGGGATATCCTGATCCCTTGTGCTGGTGTGTGTACCTCCTTCACGTCAGCTTATGTGTTGTATGCTGACTGTGGAGATTACACCCCCAAGCTTAACAGTGTAACACAGAGAGGGTCTGATTACCGGTGATCTGCAGTATCACCGAGAATGCAGAATATACCTGATTATTGATGATCTGCAGTGTCACCGATAATCAGATATATCTTCTAACCTCTGGACACCTGAGATATGAGAGTGTTTGGTGCAACAGTAATACTTTGAGGAAAGCACCCGGAGAATGGGTGCTAGACAGTAGGATCTACTGTTAAGGATTAGCTTCCTTTCACCAGCCTGCTGCTCCCCAAGGGGCGGAGCCAAGCTGAGACAGTGGGAAGGACAGAACGTGAGTGACACCAGTGGTGGAGTGTCACTGACAGATCTGTGAACTATCTCCTAACAGGGGAGATAGTTCTCGAGGTCGGACAAGCCAGGTCGTTGACACACGGACAGACAAAGTACAGAGACAGTAGGCAGATACAGAATCCAGAGACTAGCCGGGTTTCGGCAACAGAGAATCAGAAAGACAAGGTACAAAATCAGAGATCAGGAGAATGGTCAGAATTGCAGAGGGTCATAACAGATAATCAACAATGCCTAAGCTTGAGTGTGAGCTCCAAGATTCTCACACTCCAGGAACTAAACTAGATAATACAAATAATATAGATGGTACAGAAATCCTAGACTAAGGTGTGAGTTCCATGGCCGTCAACACCTTGGAAACTGGTCTAGATAACAATACAGATAGTAACTGAATTCCTAGGCTAAGGTGTGAGCTCCGTGATCATCAACACCTTTGGAAACTGACTAATAAACACAGATACTGACAAGGTCTGAGTGCTACCGCGTAGTGATCGCAGCGCCAGACACCAGAGAAATTACCATCACCCAGTATATATACACCAGCGCTCTCCAGCGCCTCCCCTAAGTGCTAGACCAATGAAAGTTGCTGCAATTGTCAGCTGACCGGCCTGGTCAGCTGACCTTCCTCTGACTGCCATAAAGGCCCTGCCTCTCTGCGCGCGCGTCCTCCTAAGCCAGTGTGGACTATCAGTCCCAGCCACACCAGTCATGTGTTGTAATGTTTCTGCTGTATTAGATGTGGAATCCGCCGCCGCACCTTGTGTATTGGCGGCGGCTTTTCCGCGTTTTCTCACACTGGGACTCTATCAGAGGTATAACCCCGGGGAAACAAGTGTGAGAGGTACAGCCATGAGTGAACCCCAGTAGTGAGTAGTTGAGTAGTGTTTCTCAACTCGGTCTTTAAGTACCCACAACAGTGCATATTTTGCAGAAAACCACAAGCATTCACAGTTGAGATAATTAGTGTTTTAGCAGCATGCATTAACTACCTCTGTGGTTTTCTGCAAAACATGTACTGTTGGGAGTACTTGAGGACTGAGTTGATAAACACTGCCATAGAGGAAATGTTTAGAGCAATAAGAACTGAAGAATAGTTTGGGCAATACTCCGAACAAGTAACAATATATGTGCACTACAATCTAGGTGGAATCCAGCATATACCATCATAAAAGACAAGAATACAGTACAGCCATAACTTGGATACTATTGACTGCCACTCTTTTTTTAATATTTTGTGCAAGAATGGTGCACTCAAAACCTTAATTCATAGGACATAATATTATATTTTTTAAACTTTTTTTTTTTTAAAGGACACCAGGTAGCTCTGAGTGCTCGTATCTTTGGCTGCATGAGAGTGACAGATATCTGTAAATTTGTATATTTTTATGAGACAGATTCTAAATCCTGGCATTTTATATTATGTACTTTCTAAGAATCTCTTTTAACTCTTTTTAGAGAGGATAAAAACCTTTTAATTTCACCATTTCAGCCCGCGGGTATTTTTCACCTTATGCATCAGAGCAATTTTCACTTCCCATTCATTCGCCAATAACTGTATCACTAATTATCACAATGAATTGGAAAGAAGGGACACAGAGAGCTCAATATAGTGTAGTAAGTAAAGTAATGGGTAAAATGAAAAAGTATATGATAGATATACTCACAAGTCAGGGTTACCATATAGGCAACCACTGTATAGGCAGGTGAGGAGATTAGACCTGTTCTCACTCAGGATTAAGATTAAAGGGATTCGACCCCTCCACCAGGGGTGGAAAACTGATATTGTAAGTAGAACAGAGGCGCCAAAAGGATAAAAATATATATCTAAAAGTTTTAAAACTCCTCGGGAGGCGGTGGTGGACTCACCTCCCCGAAGCAGACATGATACTTGTCGATTTTTGTACAAGCAAGTTTATTTATATATCTACTTACAATATCACAATGAATTGATCTATATCTTGTTTTTTCCGCCACCAATTAGGCTTTCGTTGGGTGGTACATTTTGCTAAGAATTATTTGTTTCTAAATGCATTTTCACAGGAATATTAAGGAAAAAATTGAAAAAAATCATTATTTCTCAGTTTTTGGCCATTATAGCTTTAAAATAATACATTCTACCATAGTTAAAACCTATGTATTTTATTTGCCCATTTGTCCCAGTTATTACACCATTTAAATTATGTCCCTATCACAATGTATGGCACCAATATTTTATTTGGAAGTAAAGGTGCATTTTTTTCAGTTTTGCGTCCTTCACTATTTACAAGCTTATAATTTAAAAAATGTTCGTAATATACCCTCTTCACATGCATATTAAAAAAAAGTTCAGACCCTTAAATAACTGTTTTTTTTTTTATTGTAATTTTTTTTTTCATTAAAAATTTTATTTGGGTAATTTTTGGTGTGGGAGGTAGACAGTTAATTTTAAACGTAATAATGTGTGTTTCTTTCATTGAAAAATGTATGTAGATGTAGTTTTACTATTTGGCCCCAAGATGGCCACAGTCAAAAAAAATTTTTAGTCCTCGAAGTGAACGCTCTCGCTTTCAGGAAGCATAAGGAGGACGGGAAACATTTTTTTTTTTTAATCAGAAAGACGGTGGTTTCTGATAAGAAGCCATCAGTCTTTCTACCGGGTACTTAGATCAATGAATAGGAACTATGTTCCCATTCATTGAGCTCCAGGCTAACGGGGGAAAACGTGCGCACGTGGGAGTGCGCAGCAGCGCTACAGCAGCCGTTTGGATGTGACAATCACGTCCAGGCAGCATAAATGGTTAATATCCAGTGCTCCTCATATGTTTTGTTTGAATCTTATATAACTACAAGTTGAAATCCGGTTCACTCACTTCCTTGAGGTAAGCAGCGGGTATATTGATCTTAATAATTTGTAAGAGCAGTGACAACGAGTCTCTTTTAACATATCTTTTAAGAAACAGTGGATGAACAATCTTGGCTTGGCAAGGGATCAAGTTCCAGTCCCTGAGGGAAACTGTAAACGTGCATGTGTGCATGCATCTATAAAGGACAACTATCAAAGTTAACTAAAATTCTAAATGCCACATATTTCCAGTAATTACTAGAAAATAGCAAAACAAAGGATTTTTTCATCTTTTCATGTCTTATGAGAAGAAAACATTACATTTACAGGGAAGTGTGTTCACTGTAGGTATTACTATGGAGGACTGTGTCCAGCAGATCCAGCATACAGAAATAATCTTCACTGGCTCTAATACTTGGAGTAAAATGTGTTCAGAATTATATAAAGCAAAAATATAGTTACAAATGTGTGTAAATAATCATCAGCTGCAGCTTTCTGGGTGTTCTCTCTCTTTCTCTCTCTGCTTTGCTGTGTAAAGTAAACAGTTTACAGTTTAGCTCCGCCTCCCCGATCCCAACACAAATTTGTTACATTCAGCTGGTATAAACAAAGCAGGAAATATTGGCAGCGCTTCCAAATACAGGCTGCACCCGAGTTGACCAGCTGCATAGATGTGCACAGCCAGGGCCGGTTCTAGACTTTTTGCTGCCTGAGGCAAACTTGTAAGGATGCCCCACCCCTCCCCCGACTTGGAATGATCGCACAGTATCCGACAATTTACTTCATTGTCCAATTTGCTTCATTTAATGTTCTCACATGACATGCTGCAGCTCAACACAATAGCACCCTGGTTGGCTGTAAGTCTGTGACAAACAAACTGCTCACCGATAGCCTCTCCATTTCTTCTCAGGAAGGTACACACAGTACAAAAATGCTGCCCCTGAAATCTCTGCATGTGATGCAAATGTTTCACCTTGCTTTTTGAGAGAACCGGCCCTGTGCAGAGCCCACACATGGGCAGATTACACAACTTGCATTCAAAACACGTGCAGCAAAGGAGGACGTTTCCGCCCTTCTCTCCGCTCACATTGGACATTATAGTCAGCCCACTATTTAGCTACACAGCGACCCTATAGACTTATACAGCTGTCACTTTTTTCCCCTGCCCTCCTCATCACCACAGCAACCTACATATAGTGTTGCTTCTGCCTGAAATGCTATAAAGGTGCCAGGTGTTTATTATACTGGACAACGATTTTTCGCTAGAAATTGGACCATTAGTGACCAGCTTTAGTCCAGCATAACAGCACAGTGTGCACCAGATAGACCTGTCACCTATATACATACACTGTATGCTCTTTAGGCAATGTATAATTATAATGGGCAGGATCAATTCTGCCTGCACATAATGCAGCTGAAAACTATTGAAACTGCTCGGTTATGCACATTATAAAACTACCTAAAGCAGGAAAGTGATATTTATAAGGTGTATGCTGGTAAAATTTAAACATCTGATGATATTTATTATGTTTTTATTATATGTATTTGTATAGCGTTACTTTTGTGTACTGCCTTATGATTTTATGAGAACGCAGGGCATCTGCAATATTAAACAGTACCCGAGGCGGCTTAAAATCTAAAAAGAGGGACACAGAGGCATGTTCCCATCTGAAGAACATGCCTCTGTGTGCCCTGCTCGCTGCTCTTAGTGCCCCCTTTGCCCTGCTAGCCCCCCCTTCCTGGAATTTCCTGACATACAGATGTCGACACACTTACGGGAAAGGGGTATACCTAAGCAGGATAAGGAATTCCTGCAAAATGCTGCTTCACTGTCTATCAGAGCCTTCTAACAGGCTCTCCTCTGCTTGCTCCCTGCTCCCTGCCCCCTCCACATCAATCAGTGCTGTGAGAGCACAGACGCTGCTTCTCTAGCTTCGTAAACTCAAAGGTCACGAAACTGAAAGCAATTTATTGTAGCAGCTAGGAGTGGCGGGGAGAGGAGGTAATGGAAGCCATCTGATCTGGCAACCCCCTCAGATCAAGCAGCATATTCGTTTTTAACTGTTTGACGCCCGGCTCGGGTTCTCTTTAAGGTTGCCCAGCAGTCCCGCAGGGACACTGAGCAAAGTCTGTTCTAATAGTAACATTTTTAGATTGATAATACACAATTTTAAAGTATGGGACCTGGAGCATACTGTGTCTGCCTTCTTCATGCTCCACAATATTGCCTGAGGAAGCGGGTGCACAATAGCGCCTGCAATATTTATCTTCCCCAGCTCCAGCACAGGTGCAGTAGTGAATCTCGGCTCAGATCAGGCGGAAATAGCCGATCCTAGTCGGGTCCGCTCTACTGTGCAGGCGACTTGATCCTGAGAAGAGAGCCGCTACTGCGCCTGCTCTGGAGCCGGGAAGGTAAATATTTACATAGCTGCCATTCGGAGCACGTGCGAGACTACCGTGGGACAGAGGAGGACGTGGGAAGCCTCAATCAGATCCAGAAGCTTCCCCCTCCCGAGGTAAGTACACTCCAGGCGCCTTTTTTTCAATACAGGTTTTCTTTAACTCTTCCTGTAATGAAAACAATACAAGACTCATATCTGAGCTACTATTGTTCCATTTCTTAGCTGTACTACACATACAAATAGTTATATCATACTTTTTTTTTTCACTTCCCTTTAAACTATGCAACTGTCCATTGCATGCAAAGCAGTAAATTGTAAATGCATAGCAAAACAATGAATGCTTAGTAAATTGTGTTTCTTTTTGAAAATAAAATAGGACATGTAAAATATAGTATCTTTTTAAAAATGAAAAGCAACGCTATCTAAATTAGTGCCAACATACCTCATATTTCTTCTTGCCCAGTAACCAATCAATATGGTCATCCTGATCTCTTTCTTTTGCCAAAACAACATCTCTTGGACTTATAATGTAAAACAGGGACTCGCCTTCAGCATATTCTGGGAAGAAACACATTTTTAACAAAGTCGTTTAGCATGAAAAGATCATTATGTACATTGTACATAAAGGTGCACAGTATGCCACACACCTTGTTAAAGTGAGACTCTGCATGACTCCCGAAACAATTGTCAGACTAACTGGACCTTGGCACAATAAAAAGTGGCCTATAATTTGGTAACCATGCAATTATCTTACTACTCCATCATGGATTTCTTACCTAATCGATAATCTCTGCACTCATTTTCCTGAAAGCCTCTGACTGTTATGGCATCTGAAGACACCTCTTCACATGAATCTGCTTGCGGCTGAATAATATCAAGGCGTGGTCTTGCACAAGACTCCTTATTCTGGAAAGAAGCAACAGTTAAACCAGTTAAAAAGTAGAGGGGGGGGGGGGGGGGGTTTCAAAAGAAGGTGTTAACTATGTAGGCAATTGGCTCTATTCACAAAACTTCTCATAAATTACTTATGTATCACCTAAATGATAAAAATACCCTTTCGGCACACTTACAAGCAAACCAATCACTCAGAGTAAGCTGTTCCTGATTAACTTAATTTCAGTATTACTTTTCTTACATTAATTATAATATATTTTTGCTGTTTGGAAGCTTAAAAATTTAACAAAGAGAAGGTGAAAACAGATGGAAAAGCTATGCGAGTCATGCCCATTAGGTGGAAAAGTAGTTCTTCTTTAAGCTCTAACTTTAATTAAGATTTAAAGATGTCCCAATTACCCATTGACATTGCAGTTTATTAGTTCACAGAAATTACCTGATGAAACAAACATGTTTTTTTAATAGATTTTTAAAATACATATTTCACTGAATACATATACAAATGCTTTCAGTGTTAAAGGGAAGGTCCAAGCAAAAAAAAAAAATGAGTTTAACTTACCTGGGGCTTCTACCAGCCCCATGTAGCCATCCTGTGCCCTCGTAGTCACTCACTGCTGCTCCAGTCCCTTGCTGGCAGCTTTCTGACCTCGGAGGTCAGGGCCCCATTGCATACATTTTTACGCATTCCAGCTAGTGCAGGAACAAAAATGTATGCGTTGCACCACTAACGCGTAAAAATGTATATGTTAATGTTCCTGCACTAGCGGGAATGCGTAAAAATGTACGCAATGCGGCCCTGACCTCCGAGGTCAGAAAGCTGCCAGCGGGGGACTGGAGCAGCAGTGAGTGACTATGAGGGCACAGGATGGCTACATGGGGCTGGTAGAAGCCCCAGGTAAGTTAAACTCATTTTTTTTTTTTGCTTGGACCTTCCCTTTAAGGAAAAAAAAAAAATGTACTTTTGTGAATCTCTTTTAAGCCTGGACAATTCTGGCCCCTGAAAGCAAACCTGAACTGAAAAATAAAAGTCAAAATAAAATACACACGTAAATACTTCCCTCCCATCTGGTCTAAGCATCAATATTCTTCTCCTCTCCCACTTCCTGTTTGTTCACTGTGATCGATGGAATTCTCTATCCTGTTACTGTTAAACTGTAATGTCGCCAACTTGTGCCATAGGGAAACATGGGCATTACCTTGCACATCAGTTGTCCTTTTAGTTATAACTGACAGCAACTGAACAATTTCAATGCTGACAAAATGTTGTCAGAAAATAGTGAGCTTCTGAGAGGAACAGACGGCAAGGTAAGTATGTAATATTCATTTGCAGGTACATCATGTGTTCATTTTAAGCACTTCACCTCCAAGGGTTTTTCCCCTTTAAAAACCAGAGCAATTTTCATCTTTCAGCACTGCGTCCATTTATCTGCCAATAACTTTATTAGTACTTATCATACTGAAATTATCTATACCTTGTTTTTTTCGCCATCAATTATGCTTTCTTTAGGTGGTACTTTTTGCTAAGAATTATTTTATTCTAGCTACATTTTAATGGGAATAATAAGAAAAAAATGGAGAAAGATTAATTATTTCTCAGTTTTCGGCCATTATAGTTTTAAAATAAAACGTTCTACTGTGGCTAAAACCCACACATTTTATTTGCCCATTTGTCTTGGTTATTGCAACGTTTACAATATTTCCCTAATACAATGTATGGTGCCAATATTTTATTTGGAAATAATGGTGCATTTTTTCAGTTTTGCGTCCATCACTAATTACAAGCCCATAATTTAAAAAGTAACAGTAATATACCCTCTAGACATACATATTAAAAAAAGTTCAGTCCCTAACCACTTGAGGACCACAGTCTTTCTACCCCTTAAGGACCAGAGCCTTTTTTTCCATTCAGACCACTGCAGCTTTCACGGTTTATTGTTCGGTCATGCAACCTACCATCTAAATGAATTTTACCTCCTTTTCTTGTCATTAATACAGCTTTCTTTTGGTGCTATTTGATTGCTGCTGTGATTTTTAGTTTTTATTATATTCATCAAAAAAGACATGAATTTTGTCAAAAAAAAATGATTTTTTTAACTTTCTGTGCTGACATTTTTCAAATAAAGTAAAATTTATATATACATTTTGTCCAAGTTTATTCTGCCACATGTCTTTGATAAAAAAAAAATCCAATAAGTGTATATTTATTGGTTTGGGTAAAAGTTATAGCGTTTACAAACTATGGTGCCAAAAGTGAATTTTCCCATTTTGAAGTATCTCTGACTTTTCTGAACACCTGTCAGGTTTCATGAGGTGCTAAAATTCCAGGATAGTATAAATACCCCCCAAATGACCCTATTTTGGAAAGAAGACATCCCAAAGTATTCACTAAGAGGCATGGTGAGTTCATAGAAGATTTTATTTTTTGTCACAAGTTAGCGGAAAATGACACTTTGAAACAAAAACAACAAAAAAAGAGTTTCCATTTCTGCTAACTTGTGACAAAAAAAAAAAAAAAGAAATCTGCCACGGACTCACCATTCCCCTCTCTGAATACCTTGGGGTGTCTACTTTCCAAAATGGGGTCATTTGTGGGGTGTGTTTACTGTCCTGGCATTTTGGGGGGTGCTAAATTGTAAGCACCCCTGTAAAGCCTAAAGGTGCTCATAGGACTTTTTTTTTTTCACAAAGTGTCATTTTCCACTAACTTGTGACAAAAAAAACTCACCATACTCCTAACAGAGTACCTTGGGGTGTCTTCTTTCTAAAATGGGGTCACTTGTGGGGTTCCTATACTGCCCTAGCGTCTACCAAAAAAGGGCGCCTAGAAAAAAGGGCGCGGGGTATAGCCGAAATTGTAAGTTTTAATGCAAAATCATATTTTTAGTTTAAGAGGTTGTAAACGAAAATGTAGTGCTAAAGTGGTGCCTAACCCTAACCACCCCCCTGGTGGTGCCTAACCCTAACCACCCCCCTGGTGGTGCCTAACCCTAACAACCCCCCTGGTGGTGCCTAACCCTAACCACCCCCCTGGTGGTGCCTAAACCTAACCACCCCCCTGGTGGTGCCTAAACCTAACCACCCCCTGGTGGTGCCTAACCCTAACCACCCCCCTGGTGGTGCCTAACCCTAACCACCCCCCTGGTGGTGCCTAACCCTAACCACCCCCCTGGTGGTGCCTAACCCTAACCACCCCCCTGGTGGTGCCTAAACCTAACCACCCCCTGGTGGTGCCTAAAGCTAACCACCCCTCTGGTGGTGCCTACCTAAACCTAACCACCCCCCTGGTGGTGCCTAAACCTAACCACCCCCCTGGTGGTGCCTAAACCTAACCACCCCTTGGTGGTGCCTAACCCTAAATCTCCCCTGGTGGTGCCTAACCATCCCCCTGGTGGTGTATTTTGCACTGTAACTATACCTAACCCTCCCTGCACCTATCCCTAACCCCTAGACCCCCCTGGTGGTGCCCAACCCTAACCACCCCCCTGGTGGTGCCTAACCCTAACCACCCCCTGGTTGCGTTTATTATACTGTAACTATACCTAACCCTCCCTGTACCTATCCCTAACCCCTAGACCCCCCTGGTAATGCCTAAACCTAACCATCCCCACCGCACAAACACCCTAAACACATATAAACAATAATATATTTAATCCTTAAAATACTTCACTACAAATAACATGAATAAAATAATGTATATATTTGTAATAAAATAAATAGCCTCAAAATCACGTATACATTAATAATATTATAAATAGAAAATGTATATATATATATATATATATATATATATATATATATATATATATACAGCAGTGTTCTCCCCAGGCTCTTTTAGCCGGGTGCTTCACCCGGCTAGATTTGGTGACCACCCGGCTGTCATTGGCTCACCTCCTCACCACCTCCTATGCTGTAAGCAGAGTTGCCCTGCATTTTCATCTCTCCCCACCCGGCTGCTTTTTCATGCCACCCGGCTGGAAAATAATTCTGGGGAGAACACTATATATATATATATATACAGTGGTGTGAAAAACTATTTGCCCCCTTCCTGATTTCTTATCCTTTTGCATGTTTGTCACACTTAAATGTTTCAGCTCATCAAAAACCGTTAACTATTAGTCAAAGATAACCTAATTGAACACAAAATGCAGTTTTAAATGATGGTTTTTATTATTTACTGAGGAAAAAAAACTCCAAATCTACATGGCCCTGTGTGAAAAAGTGACTGCCCCCCCTTGTTAAAAAATAACTTAAAGGTGGATTATTACATCTGAGTTCAATTTCTGTAGTCACCCCCAGGCCTGATTACTGCCACACCTGTTTCAATCAAGAAATCACTTAAATAGGAGCTATATGACACAGAGAAGTAGACCAAAAGCACCTCAAAAGCTAGACATCATGCCAAGATCCAAAGAAATTCAGGAACAAATGAGAACAAAAGTACTGTAATTGAAATCTATCAGTCTGGTAAAGGTTATAAAGCCATTTCTAAAGCTTTGGGACTCCAGCAAACCACAGTGAGAGCCATTATCCACAAATGGCAAACACATGGAACAGTGATGAACCTTCCCAGGAGTGGCCGGCCGACCAAAATTACCCCAAGAGCGCAGAGAAAACTCATCCGAGAGGCCACAAAAGACCCCAGGACAACATCTAAAGAACTGCAGGCCTCACTTGCCTCAATTAAGGTCAGTGTTCACGACTCCACCATAAGAAAGAGACTGGGCAAAAACGGCCTGCATGGAAGATATCCAAGGTGCAAACCACTTTTAAGCAAAAAGAACATTAAGGCTCGTCTCAATTTTGCTAAAAAAACATCTCAATGATTGCCAAGACTTTTGGGAAAATACCTTGTGGACCGATGAGACAAAAGTTGAACTTTTTGGAAGGTGCGTGTCCCGTTACATCTGGCATAGAAGTAACACAGCATTTCAGCAGAAGAACATCATACCAACAGTAAAATATAGTTGTTGTAGTGTGATGGTCAGGGGTTGTTTTGCTGCTTCAGGACCTGGAAGGCATGCTGTGATAGATGGAACCATGAATTCTACTGTCTGCCAAAAAATCCTGAAGGAGAATGTCCGGCTATCTGTTCGTCAACTCAAGCTGAAGCGATCTTGGGTGCTGCAGCAGGACAATGACCCAAAACACAGCAGCAATTCACCTCTGAATGGCTGAAGAAAAACAAAATGAAGACTTTGGAGAGGCCTAGTCAAAGTCCTGACCTGAATCCTATTGAGATGTTCTGGCATGACCTTAAAAAGACAGTTCATGCTAGAAAACCCTCAAATAAAGCTGAATTACAACAATTCTGCAAAGATGAGTGGGACAAAATTCCTCCAGAGTGCTGTAAAAGACTTGTTGCAAGTTATCGCAAATGCTTGATTGCAGTTATTGCTGCTAAGGGTGGCCCAACCAGTTATTAGGTTCAGGTTCAGGGGGCAATTTCTTTTTCACACAGGGCCATGTAGCTTTTGAGTTTTTTCTCTCACTAAATAATAAAAAACATCATTTAAAATTGCATTTTGTGTTCAATTATGTTATCTTTGACTAATAGTTAACGGTTTTTGATGAGCAGAAACATTTAAGTGTGACAAACATGCAAAAGAATAAGAAATCAGGAAAGGGCAAATTGTTTTTCACACCACTGTATATATGTATATATATATATATATATATATATATATATATATATATATATATATATACATACATATATATATATATATATATGTATACAAACATATATACACACACACACACACACAATACATATCCTTACAATCGCGTATGCATTAGAAATCTTACAATAACAGTAATATTAAAAGCGATATTTTAGTAACTATAATCAACGCATTATAAGTGTAAAAACAAAGTTAATACCAAAAGCGATGTATTTCTAATACAATAAGGTTGAAAATGGTATTTAAGCATTATACATATGAAAACGAATTTTAAATGATAAAAGTCGTGTCAACGAAAATTTAGTTGTTATACTTTTGTAAGCAAAATTTTAAAACGAAAAAATAAGTAAAAACTCCTATAAGCGAAATTTAAAAACGAAAAAAATAAGTATAACACAAAGTCAAAACGAACTCTTAAACGTTATTTGTTATAAACCTTATTCTGTAAACGAAAACTTTTGTTAACACGATCCCTGTAACCGCTATTTCTCGGGCGCCCTTTTTTCCTGTCGGGCGCCGAATAGCCGATATTTTGCATTGCAGTCTATGGCGGTGCCCTTTTTGTCCACTATCCCTGTGCGCCTTTTTTTACTAGCCCGCTAAACCGTTAGTAGTCTAGAAACCAAGTGCCTCAAAATGACCTGTGAATAGGACGTTGGGCCCCTTAGCGCACCTAAACTGCAAAAAAGTGTGACACATGTGGTATCGCCGTACTCAGTAGAAGTAGTATAATGTGTTTTGGAGTGTATTTTTACACATACCCATGCTAGGTGGGAGAAATATCTCTGTAAATGACAATGTTTTGATTTTTTTACACACAATTGTCCATTTACAGAGACAAGCATATGCACTACCCTAGGCCACTTCCCTTTGTCCTAAGACCAAATTGCACTCCTACTAGGTATCCTAAAACACACTGCCTTTATATATTTTATCGTATACTACCCCTCCTCTTGTTTCCCCCCATTCCCTTTAGATTGTAAGCTCGCAAGGGCAGGGCTCTCTCCCCCTGTTGTGTCTTGGAAATCATTATACATTTTATTCATCAAGTTACTTTTATCACTGTCATTACCACTTCTGTATTTTGTATTCTGTATGCTGTATCATTTTTGCATTTTGTCACTAATTATGTATCTTGAATATTAAGGTACACCATTGTCTGTATTATGTACCCCATGTTTGTTTCTTACTTTGTACAGCGCCACGGAATATGTTGGCACTTTATAAATCAATAATAATAATAATAATATTTCTCCCACCCAGCATGGGTATGTGTAAAAATACACCCCAAAACACATTATACTACTTCTCCTGAGTACGGCGATACCACATGTGTGACACTTTTTTGCAGCCTAGGTGCGCTAAGGGGCCCAACGTCCTATTCACAGGTCATTTTGAGGCATTTGGTTTCTAGACTACTCCTCACAGTTTAGGGCCCCTAAAATGCCAGGGCAGTATAGGAACCCCACAAGTGACCCCATTTTAGAAAGAAGACACCCCAAGGTATTACGTTAGTTGTATGGTGGGTTCATAGAAGATTTTATTTTTTGTCACAAGTTAGCGGAAATTGATTTTTATTGTTTTTTTTTCACAAAGTGTCATTTTCCACTAACTTGTGACAAAAAATAAAATCTTCTATGAACTCATACACCTAACGAAATACCTTGGGGTGTCTTATTTCTAAAATGGGGTCACTTGGTGGTGTTCCTATACTGCCCTGGCATTTTAGGGGCCCAAAACCGTGAGGAGTAGTCTGGAAACCAAATGCCTCAAAGTGACTGTTCAGGGGTATAAGCATCTGCAAATTTTGATGACAGGTGGTCTATGAGAGGCCGAATTTTGTGGAACCAGTCATAAGCAGGGTGGCCTCTTAGATGACAGGTTGTATTGGCACTGAAGTGCAGGAAGCGCAGGATGTTCTCAAATTGTGACCTGGACATGGCAGCAGAGAATATGGGCATGTGATGTATTGGGTGCGTAGACCAATAAGACCGCAATACATTCTTTTTGATTAGACCCATGTTAAGGAGAAGGCCCCAAAAAATGTTACGTTCGGAAACTTGGAGTGGTTTCCACCGAAAAAGCTGGGTATGGTAGCTTCTTGTATTGGCGGTTGCGTATTGTGTGGCATAACGGTTGGTCTCAGCGACAATTAAGTCGTAGAGACCAGCAGTGATCAGAAAAAAAAAATTCTGTCACTGCGGTGGGGCGGGTGAGGGTTTGGCCGGGTGATCAGAAACCCGCAGGTGGCAGTTTAGGGCCTGATCTGATGGATAGGAGTGCTAGGGGGTGACAGGAGGTGATTGATTGGTGTCTCAGGGGGTGATTAGAGGAGTGAATAGATGCAATCAATGCACTGGGGAGATGATCGGAAGGGGGTCGAAGGGGGATCTGAGGGTGTAGCTGAGTGATCAGGAGCCCACACGGGGCAAATTAGGGCCTGATATGATGGGTAGGTGTGCTAGGGGGTGACAGGTGGTGACAGGAGGTGATTGATGGGTGTCTCAAGGTGTAATTAGAGGGGGAAATAGATGCAAGCAATGCACTGGGGAGGTGATGGGGGGGGGGGTGTCTGAGGGCGATCCGAGGGTGTGGGCGGGTGATTAGGGGCAGATGAGGGTCTGATAAGATGGGTAGCAGTGACAGGGGGTTATTGATGGGTGATTAGAGGGGAGAACAGGTTGTGTTCAGGCGGGGTCTGAGGGTGATCTGAGGGTGTGGGCGGGTGTTTGGGTGCCCGCAAGGGGCAGTTTAGGGTCTGATCTGATGGGTAGCAGTGACAGGTGGTGACAGGGGGTGACGGGGTGATTGATAGGTGATCAGGGTGTGAATAGAGGGGAGAATAGATGCAAGAAATGCACTGGCGAGGTGATCAGGGCTGGGGTCTGAGGGCATTCTGAGGGTGTGGGCGGGTGATTGGGTGCCTGCAAGGGGCAGATTAGGGCCTGATCTGATGGGTATCAGTGACAGGTAGTGACAGGGTGATTGATGGGTGTTCAGTGGGTGATTAGAGGGAAGAACAGATGTAAACAATGCACTTCGGAGGCGACCTGAGGGCAGTCTGTGGGCGATCTGAGGGTGCAGGCGGGTGATCAGGTGCCCATAAGGGGCAGGTTAGGGTCTGATCTGATGGGTGTTAGCTACAGGGGGTGATTGACGGGTGATTGACAGGTGATCAGTGCGTGGTTACAGGAAAGAATAGATGTATACAGTACACAGGGGGGGGGGGGGTCTGGGGAGGATCTGAGGGTGTGTGTGAGGGGGGGGGGAGGTGATCAGGAGCAGTTTAGGACCTAACCTAAAAAAATAGCGTTGACAGATAGTGACAGGGAGTGATTGATGGGTGATTAGAAGGGAGAACAGATATAAACAATGCACTTCGGAGGCGATCTGAGGGCGGGTGTGCGGGCGTTCTGAGGGTGTGGGGGGTGATCAGGTGCCCGCAAGGGGCAGGTTAGGGTCTGATCTAATAGGTGTTAGTGAAAGGGGGTGATTGATGGGTGATTGACAGGTGATTGATGGGTGATTGACAGGAGATTACAGGGGAGAATAGATGTATACACAGTACACAGGGGTGGGAGGGCTCTGGGGAGGATCTGAGGGTGTGTGGGGGGGTGATCAGGAGCCCCCAGGGGGCAGTTTAGGACCTAAACTGAAAAATTGCATTGACAAATAATGACAGGGGGTGATTGATGGGTGATTAGGGGGTGATTGGGTGCAAACATGGGTCTGGGGGGTGGGCAGGGGGGGTCTGAGGGGTGCTGTGGGCGATCAGAGGGCAGGGGGGACATATCAGTGTGTTTGGGTGCACATAGGGAGGGCTGCAGCCTGCCCTGGTGGTCCCTCGATCACTGGGACCACCAGGGCAGGAGGCAGCCTGTATAATACGCTTTGTATACATTACAAAGTGTATTATACGCTTGTATGGCGGCGATCGAAGTGTTAACATCCAGCCGGCGCTTACTACCGGCCGGCGGGATGACGTCGCGGGTGGGCGAAGCCTGTTGCCAGGGGCAGCGCGCGTCACCAGTGACGCGATCGCTGCCCCTACACGCCGAAAGGAGACGCCGCCGATGGGAGTATTGCGGTCCTTTTGGAGTCCACTTTGCCGCCGCCCATCGGCTGTGGGCAGTCGGCAAGTGGCTAAGGTAACTATTTCTGTAGTAAAATATATATATATATATATATATACACACACACACACACACACACACACACACACACACACACACACACACACACACACACACACACACACACACACATATATATATTTATATATATATATATATATACACAAGCATTTTACAAGAGTTTTATTTGGGTAACTATTGGAGAGTGTGGGAGGTGAGGGGTTAATTTTAAATGTAAATGTAGGTGTTTTTTTTTAAGTGTATTGGTGTAATTTTACCATTTGGACACAAGATGCCCTCGCGCATAACTTTCCAGTGCACACTATCAGTATGCGAATAGGGAGTAATGCGTGGACGTGTAAGTATCGGTTTTGTGAGTGACCGCGGCATCTCATTAATGCCGGCGATCATTGACACAGTGACTTAGATCAATGAATGAGATCTGCGTTCCCATTTATTGATCTCCCCTTTAACTATCTGCAGCGAGAACAAGTGTTTGAGCGAGCGGAAGTGCGTGGTAGCAACGGGATGAGTACAGTATCTACGTCCCTGCGAGGTGTTGAGTGATTTTGCAGGGACGTAGATACTCGTCCCTGGGAGGTAAAGTGGTTAAACAAAATTAGGCAGGTGCATAAATTTGGGCACCACAAAAAAGAAATGAAATCACTATTTAGTAGATACTCCTTTTGCATAAAGTACCGCCTCTAAATTCTTCCTGTAGGTTCCATTGAGAGTTGAAGGTATCTTGTACCATTCTTCTTTACAAAACATCTCTAGTTCATTCAGGTTTGATGGCTTCCGAGCACGGACAGCTCTCTTTAACTCAGACCACAGATTTTCAATTATATTCAGGTCTGGGGACTGAGCTGGCCATTCCAAAATGTTGTACTTGTTCCTCTGTATGAATGCCTTAGTGCAGTGATCTGCAAACTAGGCTCTCCAGCTGTTAAGGAACTACAAGTCCCACAATGCATTTGCCTTTATGAATCATGACTGTGGCTGTCAGACTCCCACAATGCATTGTGGGACTCGTAGTTCCTTAACAGCTGGAGAGCCAAGTTTTCAGATCACTGCCTTAGTGGTTTTTGAGCAGTGTTTAGGGTCATTGTCTTGTTGAAAGATCCATCCCCGGTGCAGCTTCAGCTTTGTTACTAAATTCTGGACATTGGTCTCCAAAATCTGCTGATACTAAGTGGATCCCATGCGCCCCTTCAACTTTGACAAGATTCCTAGTCTCTGCACTGGCTACACAGCCCCACCGCATGATGGAACCACCACCATATTTTACTGTAGGTAGCAAGTATTTTTCTTGGAATACGATGTTCTTTTTCCTCCATGCCTAACGCCTCTTGTTATGCCCAAATAACTAAATTTTAGTTTCATAAGTCCACAGCAACTTATTCCAAAAGGAAGCTGGCTTGTCCAAATGTGCTTTAGCATACCTCAAGCGGCTCTGTTTGTGCTGTGGGCGGAGAAAAGGCTTCCTCTGCATCACTCTCGCATAAAGCATCTCCTTGTGTAAAGTGCGCCGAATGCTTAAACTATGCACAGTGACTCCATCTGCAGCAAGATGATGTTGTAGGTCTTTGGTGCTGGTCTGTGGGTTGACTGACTGTTCTCACCATTCATCACTTCTGTCGATCCAAGATTTTTCTTGGTCTGCCATTTCGAGCCTTAACTTGAACTGAGCCTGTGGTCTTCCATTTCTTCAATATGTTCCTAACTGTGGAAACAGTAAGCTGAAATCTCTGAGACAGCTTTCTGTATCATTCCCCTAAACCATGATGGTGAACAATCTTTGTCTTCGGGTCATTTGAGAGTTGTTATGAGACCCCCATGTTGCTACACTTCAGAAACTTAAAAAAGAAGGGAAACTTACAACTGACCCCCTTAAATACTCGTTTTCATAATTAGATTCACCTGTGTATGTAGGTCAGGGGTCACTAAGCCAATTTGAGTTCCAATAATTAGTCCTAAAGGTTTTGGAATCAATAAAATGACAACAGTGCCCACATTTATGCACCTGCCTAATTTTATTTAAACAATTATTGCGCACTTTCTGTAAATCCAATAAACCTCATTTCACTTCTCAAATATCACTGTGTGTGTCTCCTACAGTATATGATATATTTAACTGACATTTTTTATCGTAACAACCAATGATTTATACAGGAAAACCATGACGGTCAACAAGGTTGCCCAAATTTTGCATCCCACTGTATAGACCAGCCTTTCTCAACCTTTCTACCCTGGAGGAACCCTGCAAATAACTTTGGGATATCAGGGAACCCCTGCAAACAATTTGTTGATCTCGAGGAACCCCTGCATTTATTTTGGAGGAGGCATGGTCTTTAAAAGTATGTGTGGCTGTTTATTTCACTACCCCTATTACACTACCACTCATTATACTGTCTCCTGACCCCCCAATTTAGTGCTTTTTGTTGAAGTATCACCTATTATAATGTGCTCTATTATACTACCCCCACGATGGGGGAAAATGCCAAGGAACCCCTGCAGAGTACTCGAGGAACCCTGGTTGAGAAAACCTGGTATAGACAATATCACTAGTGCATGCAGAGATGAAGGTTATCAGCACACCAATTTGCAAGTTATAGCACACTTTTTATGGTGCCAAGGTCCACAGTTAGTGCGACAATTGTTTTGGGAGCCAAACAGGGTCTCCCTTTATCAAGGCACGTGGAATACAGTGCACATTTATGCACATTGATTCAAATACAACATTAATCCCCAGTACCCCATCCCAAAACTGACCTCACAATGACATTATTCCCGCCATTACCATTGCAAACAAACAATATCACATTGGTTACAGTCCAATCTGCATACATTACAGTTTTGTTAGAGGTAACAGTGTACTGCTGGAGCCAAAGTTTCTTTCAAAGTTTACCATTCCTTAGTGTGCCAATAGTGCTGCAGATCCATATTTATCAACCTATTTTAGTTCCTGGACGTAGTTTCTACGTCCAGGAACCATGCGCGCTCTCGCAGCCGATCGCGCGCGTGCACGCACGCTCCCGCTCGTGGTTCGTTAGCCAGGCAATCAGTGAATCGGGCTATGGTGCCAGATCACTGATTCCTCTCCCCCGCTGAAAAAGCGACAGCTTCTCTAGGAAGCTGCGCTTTTTCTGGCCGTTGCCTCCCCCATGCGTCTCTCTAAGCGTATGTTACGCTTAGAGTGACATCATGTAAACAAACTCATGGCCGCCATCTTGTGGCCAAAAAGTAAAACTACAACTAAAAGTAAAAAAAATAAAACTAAACACACATTTACATTATAAAACTATGGTTTACATCCCACCCTCCCAAAAATACCCAAATAAAATGTTTAACCAGTTTGGCCTATCTGGACGAGCTTCCTCGTCCAGATAGGCACTGCTGCTGCCGCCGCCTCGTGCGCGCAATCGGGCGCGCCCCCGCGCCCGCTCCCGCTGCCCGCCGCTAGCCCCCCGATCAGTGAATGGGAATATAATTCCCATTCACCGATCTATCTTCCCCGCAGAAATACCGACGCTTTCTCTCCAGAGAGCGTGGTATTTCTGCCCCCAGGAAACATTTCCCCTACTTTTAAGTTCCTAGATGCAAAATCGTTCGCATCTAGGACTTTTTTCACTGTGGCCATCTTGTGGCCGAATAGTAAACTGCACCACAATTCATTTTTAATTAAAAAAAAATATATTTTACATTTAAAATTAACAGTTTCCCTCCCACACCAAAAATTACCCACATACACTTTTTTATTAAAAATAAAAATAAAAAATACAATTAAAAAAAAACAAAAACAACATAAATAGTTACCCAAGGGTCTGAACTTTTTAAATATGCATGTCAAGAGAATACGTTATTATATTATTTAAAATTATAAGCTTATAAACAGTGATGGACACAAATTGAAAAAATGCACCTTTATTTCTAAATGAAATATTGGCACCATAAATTGTGATAGGGACATCGTTTAAATGGTGTAATAAGCGGGACAGATGGGCAAATAAAATACATGAGTTTTAATTACGCTAGCGTATATTAATTTCAAACTATAATGGCCAAAAACTGAGAAATAATGATTTTTTTTCATTTCTTTCTTAATCTTCCTGTTAAAATAGATTTAGAAAAAAATAATTCTTAGCAAAATGTAGCACCCAAAGAAAGCCTAATTAGTGGCGAAAAAAACAAGATATAGATCAATTCATTGTGATGAGTAGCAATAAAGTTATAGGCGAATGAATGGGAGGTGAACGTTGCTCGGATGCATGAGATTTTCGGACTGCGGTGCTGAACCGGTTAATATAAAAAAAAAAAAAACCTTACAATAAAAAACAAACATGTAAATATTTACCTAAGGGTCTAAACTTTTTAAATATCAATGTAAAGATGAAATATTTCTATTTTTTTATTTTAAACTTGTAAATGGTGATAGATGGAAAACGGAAAAAATGCACGTTTATTTCCAAATAAAATATTGTCGCCATACATTGTGATAGGGACATAATTTTAACGGTGTAATAACCGGGACATATGGGCAAATACAATACGTGAGTTTTAATTATGGAGGCATGTATTATTTTAAAACTATAATGGCTGAAAACTGAGAAATAATGAATTTTTTCAGTTTTTTTCTTATTCTTCCTGTTAAAATGCATTTACAGTAAAGTGGCTCTTAGCAAAATGTACCCCCCAAAGAAAGCCTAATTGGTGGCGGAAAAAACAAGATATAGATCAGTTCATTGTGATAAGTAGTGATAAAGTTATAGGCTAATCAATGGGAGGTGAACATTGCTCAAGTGAAAACCACGGAACGCGAATGGGTTAAGGACAGACAAGGATGTTTCATGAACAGTATTGTTGCATTTAATTTTTAACTTTTATTTTTCAGGGTCAGATGTATATTTACTGTAAATATATGTCACTTGTTAAGTTTTTCTCATATTTGATTTCCTACCCTCATACCACTTTTTTCTTATGTTGGTAGGTTGTTTGAAAGAGGAAGCCTCCTTTTCCTCCCCTTCTTTCTGCCCCTTGACTAACCCTCCCTCACTTTCTTTCCCTGTCTCCTCCTCCACCCTCTTGTCCTTTTCTAATTTTTTCTCTTAACTTTTGCCGCCATCCCTTTGAAGCATTACATATACAGAGTATAAATTTGTAATACTTTGCAGCTGATTTCAGCCTATTGCTGACCATTGCAGTTGCAAGACGCATATCTGGTGAGTGGCCAAACATGCCTATGGCCGTGCTAGGAGACGTAACCAGCCCACACTAGGTTGATGCCCAACGAGAGTCAGGGGGTGGACATTCTCACATATACCTGCAGTGGGGCTTACCATAGACACAGTGCAGTGGGGCTTACCATAGACACAGTGCAGTGGGGCTTACCATAGACACAGACTTGATGGGCGTATGTCTTTTTTCAACCAAAATAACTATGTAACTATGTAACAGTTAATCGCTGTAGATCCTAGAAGTAATGGCAATGGGGCAGAACTAGTCATTTGAATTACCAACAAAAGTTAGACCAGGCCTCGCTTACCTAGTATCAAAAATCTTTATTGTAAACAGACAACCAAGGAAGTGCATCAAAATTTACTGTAATGTAAACTATTGTGATGTAACAGTGGTCCAACCAGTATTTGCTGTAACACCCAGAGTTCTATGGTTTAACACAAGTGCATGCAAACAACCACCTATAGAATGAATGTCATGTATGTATGGAGTGGGTATGAAAGCGGGGGGGGGGGGGGGGGGGTGCTGTGTTATCTCTGAGGCTCCTATTGTGTTTTAATGGTTTCTATTGCAGTGAATTTTGATGTACTTTCTTGGTTGTATGTTTACACTAAAGATTTGTGATACTTGGTAAGTGAGGCTTGGTCTAACTTTTGTTGGTAGTTTTTTTGTAGTTTGAGGATCTGATATAAAGGCCCGCTAACAATTGATATTTCTGCTTATGTATTGCAGTAGCACTTAGCGCAGTTGAGATTTCAATTGTATTGCCATTGGGAGACCAATATTAACTTTTTTGTACTAGTCATTTGAATTGCCTAATTCATAACTACTATATGGATCTGCGGCACTATCAGTATGCTAAGGAATTGTAAGAAACTTTGGCTCCTGTAGTACAGAATACACTGTTACCTTTAAAAACTGTAATATACTGTATGCATACATTGGACTGTAAACAATGTGATATTGTTTGTTTACAGTGGTAATAGCGGGAATGGTGTAATTGTGAGGTCATTTTTGGGGTGGGGTACTGGGGATTAATGCTGTATTTACCTCATTGTACATAAATGTGCATTGCATGCCACACACCTAAATAAAGGGAGACCCTGTGTGGCTCCCAAAACAATTGTCGGACTAACTGTGGACCTTAGCACAGTAAAAAGTGGGCTATAACTTGCAAATTGGTGTGCTGATAACCTTCACCTCTAAAGGTGGCCATACACTTATAGATTTGCAGCAGATTCGACCATCCGATAAATTTCTTTCAGATGCCTGTCAGATCGAATCTGACAGGAATCTATCTGATATGTGTCACACACTAGGAACAGATTTCCAATAGATTGCAAAATGAAATCTATTGATAATCGATCGAAATGCATGATTGCACCATTCGATCCAATGCAACTCTATGGGCCATCGATCAGCTGCCAGCAGCCGATCGACCTAGATTTTCCATCTGGACTGATTGAGCAAATCAATCGAAATTGGCTGCAAATCAGTTGATCGGCCAATCGACCATGCTTCCTGCTGCATCAATTTCTAGCCGATTTGATCAGAGCGGTCAGATCAACTGTCGACCGATGGCTGAAATCGACCAGTGTATGGGCCCATTAAGATAGAGACTAGGGATTAATTTTACAGAATGGTAGAGGTCTGGTAAGAACATGTTGCAACCCTTTACATTTTACAAGTTTATTAATAATCATCCAAGCCCTCTTTAAATGCAGATATAGAATTTGCAAAAACTGCTTCCTGTGATAAAATATTCCACATTTTAAACACTCTTCATAAAGAGCCAAGAGACAATGGGCATTCCCCCCACCTAAGAGGTCCACCAACGGCCTCCTTGACCCACACCAATGTGCATATAGGGCCAACAGGTCTGTTGAGGATTAGAGATGGCCCAGTCTTGGAGAACTCATGGAGAAGCACATGATCAGTTTGATCAGCTGATAGATGTGTAAGGGTTTAACACATGATCATGACCAGCAAATCAGAGGCTTACAAATCTATCAGCTGATCAAACTGATCATGTGCTTCTCCATGAGTTTTCCAAGGCTGGGCCATCTCTATTGAGGATGCCATTATCGTCAGCCTGGCATACATCACAGAGCACCTGGACAGGCCAGATTCCTATGCTAGGATCCTGTTCCTGGATTTTAGCTCAGCATTCAATACGATCTGCCCAGATATCCTGTTTGTCGACTTGGCGTAGCTCGGAGTTGATTTTACTCTTCCTGTCAGAGACAGGTCAAGCTCGGCAACTGCTCCTCCAGCATGAGAACCACCAACATTGTTGCTCCGCAAGGATGTGTACTGTCCCCACTCCTGTCCTCCTTGTACACCAACAACTGTACCTCAACCACTGGCTCTCAGAAGTTCATCAAATTTGCAGATGACACTACCATCATCGGCCTAATTGGCAACAACAGAGAGCACAAGTACTGCAGCGAAAGTTGAGCAAATCTGCAACTGGTGCAAGGATAACTACCTAGTACTCAACGCAGCAAAGACTGTTGAACTGATTCTTGATTTCAGGAGGCACCGCCCTCCACTCCCACCAGTCCATATAAGTGATACTGAAGTCTCTAATGTTGGGTACACACAATGTGATTTTCTGGCCAATTTACTATCAGATCGATTATTTCCATGTCCGATTTGCTTTCCAATTGATTTCCCAGCATTTTCAGATCGATTTTCATTCACTTTAATAGGAAGTTGATCAGAAAATGCTTGGACATCGATCGGAAAGCAAATCGGACATGTTGGAAATAATCGATCTGACAGTAAATCGGCCAGAAAATCTCATAGTGTGTACCCAGCATAAGGTACCATTGGTGTGGTTCTTTAGCACAACCCTTACCAACGACCCGAAATGGGGGTAGAACACCAACAAAATTCATAAGAAATCTCATCAGTGGTTGTTCTTCCTGTGTAAACTGAAAAAAATTGGCATGCCACGGGAGCTGCTGACCAGCTTCTACATCGCAACTATTGAGTCCATCCTTTGTTCTTCAGTCATTGTCAAGTATGCTAGTGTGACGGCCAGTGACAGGTATAAGCTGCAGAGTCATTACTGATGGTGAGAGGATCATCGGATCACCGCTGCCATCTCTCAATCTCCTCCACTCCGCTAGGATGAAGACGAGGGCCACCTGGATCTTTAATGACCCCTCCCACTCAGGCAGTCGCTAGTTTGATCTCCTCCCGCAGGGTCACCGTTATAGAAGTATCCCATCCAAAACCACGAGGTGCAGGAACGCTTTCTTCCCCCAAGCAGTTCTGCTGCTAAACTAGTGGAGTAGTACTCTCTTAGGTCAGGAAACCTCTCAGCTGCTCATTGATCCTCACACCCCATGGGTCAGTACGGCCACGCAGCCAGTTTGAGACTTTTTGAACTAAATGACTTTATGTAGGCCCCACAGGCTTGCTCTAACTGTTAACCTCCGGGTAAATGTCTATGTATCTTTAAACACCTGTAAATGTCTGTCTTGTCTGCCTGCGCATCTGTTTGTCTGTCGATGCACTTGCCTATGCCATGTGAACCACAAATAATTCCGATTACGACTCCCGTTGCACTTGGTGACGGGCGTTTCTAGGTTCCTGGGAGATCCGGGGCACCCCTGGGCACCAAGAGGGAACGAGTGTGCGGTGCGCATGGCGCGCCACAGTGAAAAATGGGTGTGGCCATGCAGTGTAAAGTGGGCGTGGTAATAGGTGGGGCCCCTCACCTGGCTTCTGTCTTGCCTTCGGCTGGCTGGCCTGTGCGCTGTACTCAGCTGGTGGTAATGCTGTGCTGGCCTGGCTGGTGGTGATGCTGTGCTGGCCTGGCTGATGGTGATGCTGTGCCGGCCTGGCTGGCGGTGATGTTGAGCCGGCCTGGCTTTGCTAGGTGACTTGCTGGGGCTTTGCTGGGCAATTTGCTGTGGGCATTTTGGGGGGCTTTGCTGGGCTGGGGGCTTTACTAGGCTTTGCTTGACTGGGACCAGGAGGCTTTGCTAGGCTGGGGGGTTTACTTTGCTGAGAGCTCTGCTTTGCTGGGCTGGGGCCCTGGGGCTTTGCTTGGCTGTAGATAGGTAGCTTCTCCCAGTATAGGTTAGATAGGCAGCTTCCCCAGTATAAATTATATCGGCAGCTTCCCCCAGTGTAGGTTAGATAGGCAGCTTCCCCCGTACAGATTATATAGGCAGCTTCCCCCAGTATAGATTATATAGGCAGCTTCCCCCAGTGTAGGTTAGATAGGTAGGTTTCCCCAGTAAAGGTTAGAAAGGCAGCTTCCCCCAATGTAGGTTAGATAGGCAGCTTCCCCCAGTATAGGTTATATAGGTAGGTTCCCCCAGCGTAGGTTAGATAGGTAGGATCCCCCAGCGTAAATTAGATAGGTAGGTTCCCCCAGCGTAGGTTAGATAGGTAGGTTCCCCCAGCGTAGGTTAGATAGGTAGGTTCCCCCAGTGTAGGTTAGATAGGTAGGTTCCCCCAGCGTAGATTAGATAGGTAGGTTCCCCCAGAGAAGGTTAGAAAGGTAGGTTCCCCCAGAGAAGGTTAGATAGGTAGGTTCCCCCAGCGTAGGTTAGATAGGTAGGTTCCCCCAGCGCAGGTTAGATAGGTAGCTTCCCCCAGTATAGGTTATATAGGTAGCTTCCCCCAGTGTAGATTAGATAGGTAGGTTCCTCCAGTATAGGTTATATAGGCAGCGTCCCCCAGTATAGGTTAGATAGGTAGGTTCCCCCAGTATAGATTAGATAGGTAGGTTCCCCCAGTATAGATTAGATAGGTAGGTTCCCCCAGTATAGATTAGACAGGTAGGTTCCCTCAGTATAGGTTAGATAGGCAGCGTCCCCCAGTATAGATTAGATAGGTAGGTTCCCTCAGTATAGGTTAGATAGGCAGCGTCCCCCAGTATAGATTAGATAGGTAGGCTCCATCATTATAGGTTAGATAGGTAGCTTCCCCCAGTGTAGATTAGATAGGTAGGAAGTCGGAAGCACACGAAAGCTGTGCCTGCGGCGATCTGAAGACAGGTGAGTTTTTAACTGCCCCCCCCCAATGCCCCCTCCTGCCAGTCAATAGATCCGGTGCTCGGGATCAAAGGCCCTAGCGACGCCCCTGCTTGGTGAATAAAGCCGATTCTGATTCTTACTGTAAAGAACACCTTTCTAAATAGATGGCAATAACTTTTTTCGTCCATAAGCAGATCATGTACCCTTGTCCTTTGTATGAACCTAGGGACACAAAGCTCATCTGCCAAACTGTTTGTCTTGCTCTCGGATATATTTATACATGTTATTTGGACATCTCTAAGACATCTCCTTTACAGGCTAAATGATCACAGTTTATTTAAATTTTCATGGTGAGATCTCTGAATAATTTTGTGGTTTTGTGGTTTATCAGCACGTTTCAACTCCAATGTCCTTCCGGTGGTGTGGTGCGGTGCCCAGAACTATAATTCATATTCTCTATGGCATTTTCATATTATCTTAGGCTGGTTCACATTACAAGCATTTTTCTATGCACCAGTGATTTGAAGACAAGGGCCACCAGGATCTCTCATGACCCCTCCCACTCTGGTAGCTGCTACTTTGATCTCCTTCAATCGGATCACCGACAAAATCCTTTGGCCTCTGAGGAAGCGGGTTATCCGTGAAACGGCTGTCAGATCTACCTCTCCCTTTGCTTAAACACTGTATGTGTATCTGTCAATAAATCACTGGAAGCAGACTTTTGGTGCCCAGCGCTTTCTGTCCTACTATTGCTTAACAATTAAAAATGCACTTAACTGCTTCCAGACCAGTGTGGTTGAAATCTATGTCCTGCTTGTGGCTGGGCGGCTCTGACAGGACATAGATTTCAACAATCGTCGCTGCGTGATCCAGCTGCTCCCGCTGATCGTGCCGCTCTGCCCCGCCGCTACCCACTCGCCCTGCCGTCAGTATGACAGCTTACATTGGTGGACCAGGTCATAAGCTAATGAAAGCAGCTCCTGACCGGCGCACAGAGCTCTACCATCATAGAGACGGCAGAGAGAGGGACCTGTGGCAATGGAAGAGCGACCTGACCGGTACTGTGGCGTGACTGGGTAAGCACCATTTTGCAGTACCAGCAGTCTCTGGTCCTTAAATAGTTAAACAAGATACATTTCTTCTACTTTCCATGCAGACAGCTCATTTAGAGACACAAGCAGCTGCAGTTCAGCTAGTGAGACCTTTCACATGCACAGGGTTAACAGATGTACAGAGAGGGATCCCCCCCTCATGATTTACTGGTCTGTCACCCTGGTCATCCTGGTCTTCAGTAATTGTGAAAGGAATTTAATAACAGTAAACAAAGAGATAAGCAGTTGAATGCAAACACCAGTGATTAGGAGCACTTCCCAAACTATTCTTTTCAAAACTGAATGTTATTCAAAAGTGTTCCTTCAAGTATAAAAATAAAGACAAACAATAAAAAAACCAAAGAAAAGGGAACTTTAGGACAGCAAGGACTTGGCAAGGATGTAAATAAGGTTAAACCATATTATTTTCAACCTATGCATGGTGCATGGGTAATGGCAAAAGTGACAATTATTATAAGGCTGCTGAGGTCCAAACCATAGCCTACTCATTGAGTTTGTATAATAGACTGAAGACCAATCTGCCTCTGTACTCATTCCAGGGTTCCCAAATTGCTGTGAAGTGAGTAATTTTATCCTGTATCAGAGTCTTTAAACATTCAAAGATCATTAAGTAGTCTATTCATGATTTCAAAGCTGCCAAGGTACGAGATGGAGTAAGCCATTGGGAGGCTATGTAAGTTTTAGCTACCATTAGTATATACACTCACCTAAAGGTTTATTAGGAACACCATAATAATAATACGGTGTTTGACCCCCTTTCGCCTTCAGAACTGCCTTAATTCTGTTTCTGTTAAAATGTTGGCCCATATTGATAGGATAGCATCTTGCAGTTGATGGAGATTTGTGGGATCCACATCCAGGGCATGAAGCTCTCGTTCCATCACACCCCAAAGATGCTCTATTGGGTTGAGATCTGGTGACTGTGCGGGCCATTTTAGTACAGTGAACTCATTGTCATGTTCAAGAAACCAATTTGAAATGATTCGAGCTTTGTGACATGGTGCATTATCCTGATGGAAGTAGCCATCAGAGGATGAGTACATGGTGGTCATGAAGGGATGGAAATGGTCAGAAACAATGCTCAGGTAGCCCGCGGCATTTAAACGATGCCCAATTGGCACTTAGGGGCCTAAAGTGTGCCAAGAAAACATTCCCCTCACCATTACACCACCACCACCAGCCTGCACAGTGGTAACAAGGCATGGTGGATCCATGTTCTCATTCTGTTTATGCCAAATTCTGACTATCGAGACTCATCAGACAAGGCAACATTTTTCCAGTCTTCGGTGAGGTCTTTTGCTGTTGTAGCTTAACCGCTTCAAGCTTGTGCGTGTTGTGGCTTCACAAATGCTTTGCTGCATACCTCAGTTGTAATGAGTGGTTATTTCAGTCAACGTTGCTCTTCTAGCAGCTTGAATCAGTCGTCCCATTCTCCTCTGACCTCTATCATCAACACAGCATTTTAGCCCACACGTCCTGCTTGTGGCTGGGCGGCTCTGACAGGACATAGATTTCAACAATTGTTGCTGCGCGGTCCAGCTGCTCCCGCTGATCGTGCCGCTCTGCCCCGCCGCTACTCACTCACCCTGCCGTCAGTATGACAGCTTACATTGGTGGACCAGGTCAGAAGCTAATGAAAGCAGCTCCTGACCGGCGCACAGAGCTCTACCATCATAGAGACGGCAGAGAGAGGGACCTGTGGCAATGGAAGAGCGACCTGACCGGTACTGTGGCGTGACTGGGTAAGCACCATTTTGCAGTACCAGCAGTCTCTGGTCCTTAAATAGTTAAACAAGATACATTTCCTCTACTTTCCATGCAGACAGCTAATTTAGAGACACAAGCAGCTGCAGTTCAGCTAGTGAGACCTGTCACATGCACACAGAACTGCTGCATACAGTATGTTTTTCCCTCTTCACACCAGTCTTTGTAAACCCTAGAAATGGTTGTGCATGAAAATCCCAGTAACTGAGCAGATTGTGAAAATACTCAGACTGGCCCATCTGGCACCAACAACCATGCTGCGCTCAAAATAGATTAAATCACCTTTCTTTTCCATTCTGACATTCAGTTTGGAGTTCAGGAGATTGTCTTTACAAGGACCACACCCCTGAATGCATTGAAGCAACTGCCATCTGATTGGTTGATTAGTTAATTGCATTCATGAGACATTAAACAGGTGTTCCTAATAATCCTTTAGGTGAGTGTATTTCAGTAACCTATGATTAAGATATTTCAATTTTGCAGGCTTAAGGCCTAGCAGGAAAACTTTGGGTAATTTGCCTTTTCTTAATAAAGCAATAAGACAAACGTAAGTAAATCTCCAAGTTCCAGAACCAGAGGAATGAATATGGAGGCAATCATTTTGTCCATATCCCCTGAATAGTTGCAGGATATTAACTATGACTTCTCAACATTAAGTTGCAAGCCAGAGGGGGGGGTTTGCGTGAGACAGGACGGACGTGTGAAATAACTGCTCCGGCTTACTTAAAACGGCACAAAGCATGGCTCAATCCGCCTCAAATACCTCCTGTCAGCCAGAGGAGATGAAGACAGAGCTGGACAACGTGAAGAAGCACAAATAACAGCGCTGAAGCCGCAGAAGCTAACGGATTACTTCAGGCAGAAAGCACAGCGGCCTGCCCGAGTGATCCAAGATGGCGCCGACTCGCAAGGAGGTGCCGCTCCAGAGCACACAAACAGCACTGCAAGCTTGCCCAGCAAAACGAAGACACAGCCGCAAGACCTGCAAAGCTCTTCCCCGACAAGCAGCCCAGCCAGAACAAAGCCACGACTGGAAGAAAATACTGCAGGAGAGACGGTAAGCACACAGCCACGCAGCCCTTCCCCAAGCTTACAGGCCATGGCCACATTAGCTGACTTTCCGGCATCAGAGCAAGCAGCTTCTCAATCTTTTATTAAAGAAATTCTTACATCCTTCAGATCCTCTTTATTAATAGACATCTCCGCTATAACCTCCTCCGTCCACAATGACCTGAATGCCCTAGGAGATAGAGTTGATGAAGTGGAACACACGGTCTCAGACATAGTCAGAGAGCACAATACTATGGTGGATGTCTCGGATTCCCACTCAAACAATATAAAATGGCTCACAACTAAATCTGCAGACCTTGAGGATAGATCAAGGAGAAACAACATTAAATTCAATGGAATCCCGGAGAACGTTCCTACAAACGATCTGAAGTCCTTCATCCAGAATATCACTAAAGCTACCCTTCCTGACGCCACAGATACGGAATTAATCATTGATAGAGCCCACCGTCTCCCCAAGCCTGCACACTTAGCGGCACATATTCCGCGTGACGTCATTGTACGCTATCTCTGCTATCATGTTAAGGACAACCTGCTGTTTTCCATTCGCAAAAAAGGCTCCCTTCCTGAGCCCTTTGATAAAATCAAAGTCTTTGCAGATCTCTCCCAACATACCCTGCAACTTCGCAAAGATCTAAAACCGATCACTACAGCTCTGAGGGCAGCAAATGTTCCATACAAATGGGGCTTTCCCACAAAAATAATCTTTTCAATACGTGATCAGCAATACTCCATTCCTAATATGCCTGCAGGCCGTAATCTGCTGAAAACACTAAAAATACAATTGCAAGAAGACTCCATTATGCGACCAAAGGACCTCGTCTCTTCCAAGATTCATCAGGATTGGCAGACAGTCTCCTCCTAAGCCGGACCCTGTTCTCCCCTGGCTAACTTTTTGTTCCTTTTTCTCATATCAAGACCTATGAGATCAACCAGGTATAGACCTGCCCTCCCCCACAGTGTAGGGCATCAAACTATTGTCCTATTAAGTACCTCTTCACTACGCATTCCTTGGGGTTTACTCTCCCATACTAGCGATAGAGAGAATCCACAATCCCCTTGCCCCCACATACATTGACTCAATGGGTCTTATGACCTTCTGTTTGCTTTTTTTTTTATTTTCATAAGCACAATTCTTCTGTTCATTATCGACCTGAAAATGTTTTATAGGTATTCTATGTTTGTTTCTAGCAATTCTTGGCAGACTATCACCTAACCTATTTCCTCCCAACAGGTACAAATATACCGTATTAGTTTCAACCAATTGTTGTACTCACCGGAGATTAACCCTACTTTTAAACGCTGACTCTATTCTGGTATGCCGTTTAAAATTTCCTCTATCAATGTTCGAGGCCTGAATTCCCCCTTTAAAAGACATCTTCTGTGGAGTGAGATCACTAATCACAAAACCCAAATAATTTTTGCCCAGGAAACACATCTACTGGCAAAAGATACCCATCTATGTACTAATAAATCATTCCCATTGATTTATCATAGTTCTTTCATAAAAAAAAACGGGGTGTTATGATGGCATTCCACAAAGATCTTAAAGTGACCCCTATAGAGGTTTTCCCGGATCTGGAGGGGAGATATATTATCTTTATTGGCAAGGTGAATGACGAACTTCTTACGCTAGTGGCAGTTTATGGCCCCAACACTGCACAGAAATATTTCCACCAGAAACTTTTTGCAAGGGCAAAATCAGTCCAACAAGGCAGATTCCTAATCGGGGGAGACTTTAATGCCTGCCCCACGAACTCTGACTCTTCCTCTAAATCCCCACACCAAAAAGTTATCATCGACAAACAACTACACTGGCATGATCTTTATGATCCCTGGCGGGTATTTAACCCCTCAGCCCGCGATTATACTTTCTTTTCAAATGTTCACAAAACATACTCCAGAATCGATTTTTTTCCTCACAGACAAAATCCTCTTGCAAAAAGTTCTGGACTCTTCCATTAGTGTACAATCATGGACTGACCATGCCCCTATCCATATAGAAATAGACGACAACACCGCAGAGAAGAAGCCTCCCCTCTGGAGATTGAACACTTCCTTATTTACAGACACCCTTTTCCTTAATAAACTTGACAAAGATGTGCAAGAATTCATACTTCTTAATCGTACTCCCAATATGGGAGTTCCCACGGTTTGGTACTCACTGAAAGCATATGCCAGAGGTATATTAATTAGACAAGGATCACGTCTAAAAAGAGAGAGAGTGGCAAAGTACAATTTCCTACTGGAACAAATTGAGATTCGGGAGAAAAGCCATAAACAAACCCCCACTAGAGATCTGGAGAGAGAGCTTTTTCACTTACGACAAGAACTTAGCATTCTACTATAATCCAAATACGATTTTCTATGCCAGAAAATGAAACTAAACTTTTATGCTCAGAGCAACAAAGCAGGTTCCTTCTTAGCGAACCTTATAAAGCATAGGCAGGCCAAATCAAAAATACACTCAATTAAACACCCGAACTCTAATCAGATAATTACTAACCCCAAACTAATTGCAGATGCATTCTGCGATTATTATGCAAGTTTATACAATTTACAATCAGACAAATCTCTAATTCAACCTACAGAAGAAACCATTTCAGCATTCTTACAACCAATCGAACTACCCTCGCTTTCCAATCAGCAACTAGAACAGGCATGGGCAAACTTGGCCCTCCAGCTGTTGAGAAACTACAAGTCCCACAATGCATTGCAGGAGTCTTACAGCTACAGTCATGACTCAAAGGCAAATGCATTGTGGGATTTGCAGTTCCTTAACAGCTGGAGGGCCAAGTTTGCCCATGCCTGAACTAGAACAACTCAATTCCCCATTTCAAACAACAGAGGTTTCTGCAGTAATAAAAGCTCTCAAACATAACAAAGCTCCAGGCCCAGATGGGTTTGGGAATGAGTTTTTCCTGACTCTCAATACTACTCTCTCCCCTCTCCTGACTGACCTCTTTAACGAATTCGCTACCTCCAGCTCTATACCAGAAGAATATCTACAGGCAAATATTACGGTAATACCTAAGCCGGGGAAAGACCATACTCTGACAACAAACTATAGACCAATTTCACTGTTAAACGCAGATACCAAAATATACGCCAAATTACTAGCCAATATGCTAATGAAGTTTTCCCCTGTTTTACTATCACAAGACCAGGTTGGCTTTACCATCGGCAGACAAGCCTCTGATGCCACAAGACGTATGGTAACCATTTTGAGACATGTTCAGCTCTGTCGAACGCCTTCTCTGCTCCTTACCCTGGACGCGGAGAAGGCGTTCGACAAAGTTCACTGGCAATTCCTTAGAGCCACCTTGGTCAAATTTGGCTTCACAGGACAAATCCTATCTGCCATTATGGCGTTATATACTGCCCCATCTGCCAGGGTTAATGCAGCTGGCTTCCTTTCAAAACCCTTTCGTATCACTAACGGTACCCGCCAGGGATGCCCCCTCTCACCAGTTATCTTCGTCCTAATCATGGAGACTCTAGCTAAAAAAAATTCGATCAAACCCATTAATATCTGGTATCTCTATCAATGAGTTCAAGCATCTAATAAGCATGTTTGCTGATGACGTAGCTCTGCTCTTAACAGAGCCATTAAGTTCCATTCCTAACCTCATGACTGAAATTCAACACTTTTCGGATGTCTCCATGTATAAATTGAACCAAACTAAATCCTATATATTAGGTCTCAACATCCCTGCCAAAATGGAAACACATTTAAAGACATCTTATCCATTCCCATGGGCAGATGGGGCAGTAACTTATTTAGGCATTCAGCTATCTCGTCACTCTGCAGACTTATTTAAATATAACATGGTCCCCTTACTTACAGACATGAAAAAAGAATGTTTATCCATGTCCAAACATTGGATGTCTTGGTCTGGTCGCATAGCAGCGTTTAAATTATTCTTGTTACCTAAGATCCTATACACTCTACGTAGCTTACAGATTATTATTCCTAGCTCGTGGTTCTCCGATATTAGGAAGTGTATAAATACCTTCATCTGGCAGGGGAAAAAGGTTCGCACATCCTATCATATAATGACCCTTCCAAAACAACTAGGGGGCATGGGTCTACCAAATATAGAGAAATACTACCATGCCTCCAACTTGGAGATGGTAAGGCAATGGTGGAATCCACAGTCTCCTAAACCATGGGTACAACTAGACTCTCACTTCTTAAAAACAAACCTTAGAACTCTGCTTACCAGTATTATCATGGGAGCTAAACTACCTACCCCCCCATACTAGCCTCCCTAAAATTATGGGAAAACTTCAATAAACTCCCTCCTCCACAGAAACACGCAATTCAACTTCCAACCTCCATTTCAGCCCTCGAGCACTTTACTAAAGACCTCAACTTGAAAACATGGAAAAACTCAGGTATTCTTCTCCTTAGCGACCTCTTCAATGGTTCCCAAGTCAAATCATTCAATGAATTACATAAGCAATACAAACTACCTCACTCCCAATTATTTACCTACCATAGAATCTTTCACTTAATAAAAACAAAAAAAAATATCCCCTCCATCCATCCACGCAAGTATTCTCTCTATGCTTAATTTTACTGGTAATTATAAAGGGGGTATCTTGGTCTGGTATAAGACTCCTACTCATGATATTCCTTCACCCTTACAAAAATATGCCACAATATGGTCTCTAGACCTAAACTCTGCCATCTCAGTACAAAAACTGGTGGCGGCCAACAAAACTGTTTCTAAAATATCCCGATGTAACTCCCACTGGGAACTCTCCAAGAAAATACTCTATAAATGGTACAGGACCCCAAGACAAATAGCTTCATTTTCTCCCCAGTCCTCAACAACATGCTGGAAATGTAAGAGCAATATCGGTACATATGTACATATGTTTTGGGGATGCCCTATTGTATCACGTCTTTGGGTAACAGTTGAGTCCTATATCCGTAAAATTCACACTTCTACTTTCAACCTCTCGCCTGAACTGGCATTACTATTAATTAACCCAGACAACATCCCCCTAGAATTACAGCCCCCAATATATCATTTGATCTTAGTGCACTGTATTTGATAACCACCAACTGGAAATCTCAAGAAGAAATACCACCTCAACAACTTCTAGCTATTACTAAATATAACATTAACATGGAGCAGATAATTAGAACCAGATTAGGTCTTAAACACCCCAACTTTAACTTTCCCTTAGCTTGGTGTTAGTCTCATCTCCTGTCTCAAGGTACAACATCTATAAACCCCCTATATTAAATCATACATTGCCGTCAACTAAAGGTATCTGACTCATCCCTCAAGGAAGAAATAGGTTACTGAAACACAACTGATATTTAACTATAGTCAACTATACCAATATTAGGAGCCTCGTTAGGCTTTTTAGTTAGGTTAAGTAATGTTACCTCATTAGAGAGGTAAGGTTCTGATATGTCGTGATTAAGAATCTCTTTTATCATAGAACAGACCCCACTCGTGAGCCATCTTTCTAATGGCACAAAGTATATACTCTGGTGGTGGCCCATGCTGGCCTTCTGGATGCACCAGATGTTTCCCAACATTCTTTCAGAGGATTACCCTCGCTTTGGCTACCTACTAGGTCCTGTAAATGCCATGGCAGAGAGTAAACCACTCATTGACTCTCTCATTGTGCAGCAACTAACTCCATAAAAACGCATTTTAAATGTAGTTTATACATTGAGATGCTATTGTATATCTTCAACTGGTGACTCATTTTCTAAATTACTGTCTGTTGATTGATGATCAGTGTACTATACTGTACTATAGTCTTCTGTACTACACTGTACGTCATGGTACTATAGTTCATAGTACTTTATTGTTCTGTTATAATATGGTCTAATATAATATGTTATGTTATAATATGTTGTTATACTACTTCAACTATAAAATAAAAATTGGTTTATAATGGAAAAAAGTTGCAAGCCAGAGACCCTGCTGCAAGTCCTAAAGGTGTTAAGGAGGTTTGGAACTGAGATCATCGGATTTGTGACAGTCAAAAGTAGTCAGTAATGAAATTGTGGAGGTGTTTTGGGTTGAGAGGATCTTTGTTGGGTTTAGGGATGATAGTAATTTGGGAATCAAGAAATGCAGTAGAGATTTGTTTTAATTTTCGCTGGGCATAAAGGGTTTCGGTCAGAGGCAACACCAGGAGGGATAAAAACTTTTTATAGTAGAGGGCTGTCAGGCCTTTCCTAAGCTTGAGCTTCTGTATGACTTTACCAACCTCAGTTTCGGTAATAGGGACATTCAGGGCTTTAGCAGCTTCAGGTGGTCACAGGAGGTGATTGATGGGTCTCAGGGTGTGATTAGAGGGGGGAATAGATGCAAGCAATGCACTGGGGAGGTGATCGGGGGGAGGGGGGGTATGAGGGCGATCCGAGGGTGAGGGCGGGTGATTGGGTGCCCACAAAAGGGGCAGATGAGGGTCTGATCTGATGGGTATGATGGGTAGCAGTGACAGGGGGTGATTGATGGGTGATCAGTGGGTGATTAGAGGGGAGAACAGATGTAAATAATGCACTGGAGAGGTGTTCAGGTGGGGTCTGATGGGTGATCTGAGGGTGTGGGCTGGTGTTTGGGTGCCCGCAGGGGGCAGTTTGGGGTCTGAGCTGATGGGTAGCAGTGACAGGGGGTGACAGAAGGTGATGGGGTGATTGATAGGTGATAAGTAGGTGATTACAGTGGAGAATATATGAAAGCAATGCACTGGCGAGTTGATCAGAGGGGGTCTGGGGGGGGCTATTTGAGGGTGTGGGCTGGTGATTGGGTGCCCGAGGGGCAGATTAGGGTCTGATCTGATGGGTAGCAGTCACAGGTGGTGACAGGGGGTGATTGATGGGTGATCAGTGGGTGATTAGAGGGGAGAACAGATGTAAACAATGCACTTGGGAGGTGATCTGAGGGCGGGTCTGCGGGCGATCTGAGGTTGTGGGCGGGTAATTGGGTGCCCGCAAGGGGCAGGTTAGGGTCTGATCTGATGGGTGGCAGTGACAGGTGGTTACAGGAGGTGATTGATGGGTGATTGACAGGTGATCAGTGGGTGATTACAGGGGAGAATACAGGTCCTTCTCAAAAAATTAGCATATTGTTATAAAGTTCATTATTTTCTGTAATGTACTGATAAACATTAGACTTTCATATATTTTAGATTCGTTACACACAACCGAAGTAGTTCAAGCCTTTTATTGTTTTAATATTGATGATTTTGGCATACCACTTATGAAAACCCAAAATTCCTATCTCAAAAAATTAACATATTTCATCCGACCAATAAAAGAAAAGTGTTTTTAAAACAAAAAAAGTCAACCTTCAAATAATTATGTTCAGTTATGCACTCAATACTTGGTCGGGAATCCTTTTGCAGAAATGACGTGGCGTGGCATGGAGGCAATCAGCCTGTGGCACTGCTCAGGTGTTATGGAGGCCCAGGATGCTTCGATAGCGGCCTTAAGCTCATCCAGAGTGTTGGGTCTTGCGTCTCTCAACTTTCTCTTCACAATATCCCACAGATTCTCTATGGGGTTCAGGTCAGGAGAGTTGGCAGGCCATTTGAGCACAGTAATACCATGGTCAGTAAACCATTTGCCAGTGGTTTTGGCACTGTGAGCAGGTTCCAGGTCGTGCTGAAAAATGAAATCATCTCCATAAAGCTTTTCAGCAGATGGAAGCATGAAGTGCTCCAAAATCTCCTGATAGCTAGCTGCATTGACCCTGCCCTTGATAAAACACAGTGGACCAACACCAGCAGCTGACATCGCACCCCAGACCATCACTGACTGTGGGTACTTGACACTGGACTTCAGGCATTTTGGCATTTCCCTCTCCCCAGTCTTCCTCCAGACTCTGGCACCTTGATTTCCCGAATGACATGCAAAAGTTGCTTTCATCCGAAAAAAGTACTTTGGACCACTGAGCAACAGTCCAGTGCTGCTTCTCTGTAGCCCAGGTCAGGCACTTCTGCCGCTGGTTCTGGTTCAAAAGTGGCTTGACCTGGGGAATGCGGCACCTGTAGCCCATTTCCTGCACATGCCTGTACACGGTGGCTCTGGATGTTTCTACTCCAGACTCAGTCCACTGCTTCCGCAGGTCCCCCAAGGTCTAGAATCGGTCCTTCTCCACAATCTTCCTCAGGGTCCGGTCACCTCTTCTCGTTGTGCAGCGTTTTCTGCCACACTTTTTCCTTCCCATAGACTTCCTACTGAGGTGCCTTGATACAGCACTCTGGGAACAGCCTATTCGTTCAGAAATGTATTTCTGTGTCTTACCCTCTTGCTTGAGGGTGTCAATGATGGCCTTCTGGACAGCAGTCAGGTCAGCAGTCTTACCCATGATTGCGGTTTTGAGTAATGAACCAGGCTGGGAGTTTTTAAAAGCCTCAGGAATCTTCTGCAGGTGTTTAGAGTTAATTAGTTGATTCAGATGATTAGGTTAATAGCTAGTTTAGAGAACCTTTTCATGATATGCTAATTTTTTGAGACAGGAATTTTGAGTTTTCATGAGCTGTATGCCAAAATCATCAATATTAAAACAATAAAAGGCTTGAACTACTTCAGTTGTGTGTAATGAATCCAAAATATATGAAAGTCTAATGTTTATCAGTACATTACAGAAAATAATGAACTTTATCACAATATGCTAATTTTTTGAGAAGGACCTGGAATTCTCGCTTCAGGTTCCCTTTAAAAATCACCATAAATGTCATAAATGTCACCATATAAATGTCACCAAATGTCATAAATGTCACCATAAAAATCAAATTTCAACATCAACTGGTCTGAGTGTATTAAGTGATAAAGATGCTAATCCTGCATTCAAAACTTTTTCTGCTGTTATGGTTTGGAGTTATCACATACTGAAGGAGCACTGGCCTTTAGTAATCAGTGCCAAACAGTTGAATGCTGGGAGTTCTTTTTATCTATAATACATTCCTCCTCATTTATTTCCCTGCCTAGCCTATCTGAAACATGATCCTCTGCTGACTTGTGTTTACAAGCAAAGCTGAGGTGACTCAGCGATTGGAGAAAAGAAAAAGAAAAAGACAGTGCAGTTCCTAGTATACACCTCAGTGGGAGTGTCTGAAGACTCTGAGAGGAGGGCAGCTAATGAATACACAATGAGCAAGAGAAGAGGGGGGGGGGGGGCAAGAGTCAGGGAGTATATGTCGTCAGCATTAGCTTAGCAAGATGGCCACTGCCTAGAATAGGATTTTCTGCTTTTTCTTTATAAAATTCACAGGAATCATTACATTAATAGCACAAAACATCTGTTATGTAAGTAGAACTAGTATTTATCTACTTATATATGTGTTTTTTTATTTCTAAGTTAGCATGGGTGTCGCTTGTTCTTTAACTGAGAGAGATATGGAGGTTTCCTTTTAAACAATACCTGTTGCTGGTCAGTCCTGCTGATCTCTTAGGCTGCAGTAGTGGCTGAATCACACACCTGAAACAAGCATGCAGCTAATCCAGTCTGACTTCAGTCAGAGCACCTGATCTACATGCTTGTTGAGGGGCTGTGGCTAAAAGTATTAGAGACACAGGATCAGCAGGAGAGTCAGGCAACTGGTATTATTTTAAAAGAAAAATTCATATCCTCAGTTTAGGTTCCCTTTAAGTAGTAGGAAGCCTCTGGACCGCGGGTGGCAAAATTTCAGTTCTTAACTGAAGTGAGAGGGATATGGAGGCTGCCATATTTATATACTTTTAAGCAAAACCTGGCTATACTGATCTTCTGCCTCTAATACCTTTAGCCATAGACCATGAACAAGCATATGCAGCTCAGGTGTTTCTGACATTATTGTCAGATCTGAAAAGATTAGAAGCATGCTTGTTTCTCGTGTTATTCAGACACTACTGCAGCCAAATACGTCAGCGGGGCTGTCAAGTAACTAGTATTGTTTAAAAGCAAATAAATATAGCAGACACCATATACTTCTCACTTCAGTTGTCCTTTAAGTTTTACAGAGGGGCTGGACCAAGAGCAGATGGATGAAGTGCCCCGAGTATTAGGTAGCCCTCATCCAGTATTGATGGGCAAATATGCCCCTCGTATTAGGTAATTCCACCCAACCTAGTATAGCCAGATGTGTCCCCATTATTAGGTAGCCTCTCCAACCTAGTATAGCCAGATGTGCCTCCAGTATTAGCCCCTTTCCCCCTCCCGACCCAGCATGAACATACAGATTTACTCCCAGTCTTAGGTAAAGCTCCCCTCTCTGATCCAGCCAGTAGATAGCCAGAAGAACCCCCAGTATTAAGCAGCCTTCCCCCATAAGGAGTCTACAGCTAGGGCTGAACGATTTTCGGTTTTAAACCGTAAATCGTGATCAAGGGTAAGACGATCTTGAGATCGTCAGAGCTGCGGTTTTGCTGCGGTTTTCTCTGCCGCTGGTACATTACTCTGCTCCCTCCTCAGTGTGTAAACAAAACAGAAACTTTCCCCTGTAGGCGCTGGAGAGGAGGACCATGCCTCCTCCCCTCTCAGGATAAGTCAGCCTGGTGAATGGGGAAGACGGGGGAAGGAAGGCTGGTCCCGTCCCTACCCCGGAAGATGAAAAGAGCTGGAGACACATCGCTGCCCAGGGAGCCATTAACACAGTAATTAACTAAAACTTCTGTCCGCTCTCTGCTCTCTACCTGGTGGGGGACAGTCTGGGACAATTGCTATTACTACGTGCCCCTCTCTGCCTGTCCCATGTGTGCTGCTGGTTAGAGAATGATCGTGACAGACGCTGAAAATGTCACCTCGCTGCTGCTGGCTGGACAGCTTCTACTAATCACCCAACCACTGCTTCACACAACTATTACACTCATCATCTCCCCTGAGCACTGATAGGTTACATGGGGAGTCACTGCTGTCATGCCACACAGTACTGAGCAGTGTATAGATAGGAAGGCAGCTAGATATATTATGTAGAGGTAGGGGAATATATAAATCATATACATATATCTAGCTGCCTTCTTATCTATACACTGCTCAGTATTGTGTGGCATGACAGCAGTGACTCCCCATGTAACCTATTAGTGCTCAGGGGAGATGATGAGTGTAATAGTTGTGTGAAGCAGTGGTTGGGTGATTAGTAGAAGCTGTCCAGCCAGCAGCAGCGAGGTGACATTTTCAGCATCTGTCACAATCATTCTCTAACCAGCAGCACACATGGGACAGGCAGAGAGGGGCACGTAGTAATAGTAATTGTCCCAGACTGTCCCCCGCCAGGTAGAGAGTGACTGGATGAAGCGATCTGATCCATCGTTGTATAGCAAAAATCCTGTACAAAATCGAAATCGCAATTTTGGACAAAAATCGTGCAATTCAATCTTTTCCTGAAATCGTTCAGGCCTATCTACAGCCCATGAGCTAAATCTGGCCCATTTATTTTGTAATTACGGCCATGGTGAGTGCAATAGCCACGGTTGAAGCGGGATTTCAGCTGCACCAACGGGTGAGATACAAGAACGATACAGTGTTCTTATGGATGAGTGAGGGGGGCACACGCCGTTGGCCAGATTCAAGAAACAGGATGGATATGGCCCACAGGCCATAGTTTGCCCATGCTTGCTCAGGACCCTGCTGGAGCTCACTGCTGCTGCTCAGGACTCACTTCTTCTTGTGGCTGCACTACCTTCTAGTAGGAGATTTTCCATGCTTGGTATGCCCTAGTAAGAATCCCACATGCCCAGCCGGACAAAGCATTCGCGCACACAGGAAAAAAAGCCATGCATGAGTGGCTTTGTTCTAGGCATATGCAGACCTTATTCGAATGACACACTGTTGCTAAGATGGAGGAAGGGAAGAGGGATAACAGAACGGTACATTATGGAATGAAATATATCAGGCAGGGTAGAAAGGAAGAAAAAAAATATCAGGAGTCACTATTTAGTTTATTACCACTTTGTCGGAGGTCTCCTTCACAAAGAAGAGCATCACAAACTGATCACAGAGAGGTGCAATTCCACTGATGAAGAATTCTGTATCAAACTGTGAAACTAAACAGAATAAATAAAAAGTTAATTAATTGCCTAGAAAATAATGGATCTTCTATCTATCTATCTATCTATCTATCTATCTATCTATCTATCTATCTATCTATCTATCTATCTATCTATCTATCTATCAAATATATGTTATATCACACAGAAACACATTCCAGGTGGCCCCCTGCTGGCTCCAACAATCTTTGTTTCTAATCAATATTAAACCACATATATTAGTACCATGAAATTGCAATAGAATGATAAACACAAAATCTCCTAGCTCGTGTTCATGGGACGAATCCAGCTCTTGGCAAATTCAAATGAATTCACAACTGCACAGCATCCCAAGTGGTTGTGCATGGGTCAACAACCTTATAGACATGCATGTGGCAGCGCTAGCAGCTGAAGGGGAATTATTATTTAGTGCGATGAGTGACTAATTGGTCACTCTGTTACGATTGCAGTCAATAAGCTTCCTGGATAGCACTGCAGGATTGTTCATTGCCCCAATAAAATGCATCCCCGACTGTGATAGTTTGTGATAGTTTAGATTACTAGTGTGCAACTCTGTGAGTGGGATTATCGGACTGCTCTTGTGTTACGACCTTGCTTGAACTTTGGTCTTGTGTTTGATTGCTACCTGGACCAACTTTGATACAGTACTTTGGGTGCCATTTATCTAGAGTGTCTGAGACAAAATATTAGTAGGTTTTTAGAAATCCATGCATAATTGTCTCAGGCATCCTAAGAAATCACTAAATAGTGCAGATTCTTTCTTAAACTGTTAGGAATAGGAAGTGTTAGAAAGGGTTCTCAGACAGTGCAGTGTGTGAGGTAAATTGTTGTTGCTGAGGTAACCAATGCATCTGCTGTATTGCATTAATGCCCAGCACTGGAAGGGTTAAGCACAGAACAGCTTCACAGGACATCTGGCAGCAGGAGGAAGGAGCACTTCGCAAATCATGCCTAGTCTACACTGCTGCACTATCTGTAGAACTGCTATTAAGCACTTCTTATTCTGCTGCAGTTCAGGGATGGATTTGCACTTTTCTTAACTTTAGTGCAGCTCTAGAAATCCATGCTAAACTGCTGCTATTACATAGGATTTGAGAAATGTCTTATCATGCAGAACAGTTCCTCTGCTGGTTAGAACAGTTTAAGAAGAAAACAATTGTCAGTAATGCTTTGATAAATCTGGCCCCCTGACCTGTTCTTGCCTAGCCTATTGGATACCATGAACCTCTGACCTACCATGCATGACCTAGTTGGACAACGCTTGCTTAATGGATTGCCACTGTTCTACCCTCCAAGATTCCCTGTTGCCAACCTGGACTGTCTGACTACCCCTTCTTGTCCACATCTTGCCTAGTGGGATGCTGGTGGGATTTCTGCCTTCAGTCCCTATACTTTGAGTATATAAGCCTGGGTGTACCAAAGTGCTGGGACAACATATAAAGGCCCTTACCAACCTTTTTGTACTGTCTCTATCAAACTTCCTGCCCTCACTTTCTCTATGCTATTTTATAGCTATACAATTTCCTGAATTATAGAACTGTTCTAATATGATCTTAAGATTACAGTCTTTGACTCACTGTCTGTCAGAACTTCCCCTTCCTTTTCCCTCTATTTTTCTCTTCCATTATCTCTTGTCCATCTACATTTTCCCGCTTTCCTGCCAACTTTTTTCCCACTGCTCCTACACAGCCTACCCCTCGCACTACATAAGTTATTGGTTAAACACACACACTGCTTTGCGCCCCACCCATCAAGCCTAGTATGAACCACCTTTATATTTCAATTGGACTGAAAAGTAGGCAGGAGATCTGCCAGACCTTACTGCTGAAGGATCACTCATAGAATGAAAGCCTGTGCTATCACAGCTGTCGGCAAAATCCAAAGAAATTAAGCATTACAACAAACATTGCTAGTCACACAATTCTTAAAGGATACCTGAAGTGAGTGATATAGAGGCTGCCATATTTATTTCCTTTTAAGCAAAGCCTCTCTGAACCACACACACACCAAAACAAGCATGCAGCTGATCCCGCCAGACCTCAGGAACATCTGATCCACATACATGCCTGTTTCAGTCACATGGCCAAACACATAGACACAGAGGACCAGCAGCAGCACAACTGCCCCAGGATTCCTCCCACCTCAGGCTCCCCTCAAACAATATTGCATCTCTCTAGACCTCATGAAGTTATACTGCACCACATTTGACAGATTACACTGCATTAGACCACACAACATTATTATCAGGCACATCATGACACTAATACTTTATTATACTGTGGAGTAACTCACTAAATCACAGTGAGTCACTAGGCATGTAATTAAACAATATGGGGGGGGGGGGGGGGTTATAAAAGTGTAGGTGTAAACTGCTCGAATTTCCCATTTCATCCATATCACAATATCAGATTCTCAGTGGTCATCCATATAATCCATATATTGTGATGTGTACGTATACGCAACCCAATTTGACCATATTTTAAAGATCTAATTAATCTCTTGAAACCATTACTGCTCTAACTCTGCTACAGCCTCTATTTTTATAAATCACTGTTTCACATTTGGAGATCTCCTATATTTCCACATAAGGGGGGATCAAAAATCTAGTTAATAAGATGAAGAATACGAGAATTCCTTCACAGGCAATTGATTTACATGTAATAGGTAAGCTTCTGGAGCTAGTAGCAGATTTATTGATGTTATGTCCTTACATATTTGGTGTATTTTACCCCAAAATTGCGTGATCTCTTTTCAGGACCAAGCCACATGTTGGAGATCTCCCTCCTCCTCTCCACACCTCCAGCACAAACTGTCGCTATTAAAAAAGATATTTTTTTTTTTTTCAGGATAGAGGGAGTTCTATACCAATATGTTAAAAATGTATAACCTTGTTCCTCAACTGCTAAATTACATGTCCCTTTAAATGTGGCTGCAAAATAACATCTCCATAGTTCTTCTGACAGGTATTTTTTCAAATCTCTACCATTTTTCCTGGAACTTAAGTTTGTCCAGGGATTCTGTTGTGATGAGCAGATCATATAGCCACAATACTGTATGTCAACGAGGTCCTAGCTCCAAACATTTGCTTTCAAAGGGAGTAATCAAAAAATGTAAAAAGGAAGTTCCGAGGGAGGTTTTTAAAGTGTTTTTTTGCAGTTGGCAGGGGACGATTAAGGTTAGGTGTCAGTGTGGTGGGTTTTAAGGTTAGGCATTGGGGGGGGGGGGGGGGATTGAGATGTCCTCTCTGCTCTAAAAGATATGCAACAGCATAATAAATCTGTTACAGCTGAAACAAATCATAAAATAAATCTGCAATGTTTCTATTTCCTGATTCATGAAAGCAGACCTATTGATAACACCTTTGCTTTCAAATGAGCTTATCTGCCATCTCTGCATCTGCCTTTTAAGGGTCGGCATCAGTTGGGGGAGGGTCTTAAGGTTAAGCGTCAGTGGTGGGGGGGGCAAGTTAGGGTTAAGCATTGGCAGGGGTGGTTAGAATCAGGCATCGGCAGGGAGAGTGGTTAGGGTTAGGCATTGGTAGAGGGAGGGTTCTGTGGGTTAGGTTAAGCAGTAGTAAAATATCATTTGCATATATTTTAACATTCAGAATTTGCAATGTAAAATTGTAGAATTCGTTAGAATTACTGATATTCTAATGGCGGCTATTTTGGACACCCATATTTCCAGGTGCTCTTTTTGCATGTACACCTTAAAGAGGAACTGTAAACAGAAAAAAAAAAAAAAAAAAAACGGACTCCTAGAGAGTGATGAGACGAACCATTTTTACTCCTGGCAGAGTAACAGTTTTTTTCCTTTCTTCCAGCAGCTGTAACTGTTATACTAGGCTGTAACCACTTTTTTTTTTAACTGACTGATGTCATCTGAAGGCGCCCAATGTATGTGTGGAGAGAAGTTCAGAACTAGCTGAAGGAGGCTAAGGGTCGGTTTCCACTACAAAGTGATGCGAATGTGGCTATCTAGCCGCATCGCATCACTTTCGCCGCCGGCCGCATCACTTCCGCATCTCTCGATGCGGAAGTGTATTGGAGGAGATAGGACATGGCTGCAAGCGGATGCGGCCGTGCGAGAATCTGCAGCATGCTGCAGATTCTCGGATTGCTCCGCATAACATGCACGCAGTGGAAACTCTTCCATTGCTGTGCATGTGTTTCAGGACACCTGCGGTGTGATGCGCTTGTGTAGCCGCATCGCACCGCACCTAGTGGAAACAGGCCCATAAATTTGTTTGTCTGTATATACAAACAAAATTGAATGGTTGTTGTAAAGCATGTTTAGTAAGTAAAAGGATAAATGTATGGAAAAAGGGTGATTTATTGTAATGGGCTGGGCCCTTTTCCACTGGCTGTGATTTTGACTGATTGCGAGAGCACCACGATTTACATATAAATCGCGGTGCTCATATCCCACTAGTGCTCCCATTTTTCCCAGAATGCAGTTATCGACTTGCGTGATTCTCATTGCAATCGTGCTCCAATCCCAACAGTGCAAATGAAGCAAGTGGATAAAGCAGCATGTGCGATCACAAATGCAGCGCAGTTGCGATCGCGCTTGTAATGGAAAAGGGCCCATAGAGGAGAAAGGAAAATGAAAGCAGATCAGGTCTGTTTCTATACAGCTAGTATCAAGTTTTAGCATAGCGTCAAAGTGCTCATACACTTACGATTTTCTCATTCAATTCCTTGCAGATTCCTACTGGGAATAGATTCCCATAAATGTCAGATTGATTTTTGATCAATGCCTTGGCACCGATTATCACTACCTTATATTGGTGACTATTAGGCGCTTTCTGGAGCAGTTTCCTGAATTACCTGATCCACTAGTTGTCCCCTACCCTCCTGGCAGTATTTTCTGGTGATCTAGTGGTTTCCCTTCAAAGTCTTCCCTGGCAGTCTTGAGGTCCCCTCTCCTTTACCAAAGTATTCCCTTTAAGGGAACCTTAACCGGCAGGGAAAAATAAATTCACTTACCTGGGGGCTTTCCCAAGCCTACTGCAGCCGTCCTGTGCCCGCGCCGGTCCTTCGGTGCCCTCCGGTCTCCCTCCGCCGCTAAGTTTCGTTTTCGGCCGACCGCCAGTCGTCCTCCGGCAAAGCGTCCTCTTCTTCCGTATTCCTCGTCGTAAAGAGCCGTAAAGCGCGTCCGCATGACGCGTTTGGCGTCATGCGGACGCGCTTTACGGCTCTTTACGACGGGGGAATGCGGAAGAAGAGGACGCTTTGCCGGAGGACGACTGGCGGTCTGCCGAAAACGAAACTTAGCGGCGGAGGGAGACCGGAGGGCACCGAAGGACCGGCGCGGGTACAGGACGGCTGCAGGAGGCTTGGGAAAGCCCCCAGGTAAGTGAATTTATTTTTCCCCGCCGGTTAAGGTTCCCTTTAAATCCTGGTTTTCTCACAGTATTCCTCCAGTCATCCTGTGCCTACGTTGTCAGTCCGCAATCCTCTCGTCAGCTGTATCAGCCTCCAATAAGCTGTATAAATGGCCCCAGGCCAGGCGCCACATTGCTTTCCTGTGCAAGGCAGCGTTCTGCACACGCGCAGTACAGAACACATGCACAGTACTGAAAAATCATTACTTTCAGAATGCATGCAGCCCAGGGCCAAGCATGCGTAGTACCTCGCGACCGGCCACAACTAACCAACTTTGAGAAGGGTCACTGATGCTGACTGGAGGGTCGTGGAAGGACAGCGCAGGCACAGGATGATTTCAGGGTGCTGCATGAAGCCCCATAAAAAATTAAACTGCATTTTGTTTTCGACTTAGGCTACTTACACACCAGGATGTTGCGTTTAGGGGGCGTTATAGGGCACATAACGTGCCCCTAACGCAACGCCTGGTGCTCTCTGATGTGGGCGTCAGAGTGAGCCGCGTTGTGCAGCTCACTCTGGCGTCCGTGATGCGTACTCACGTGGTCCCGCCCGGACGCATGCAGCATCACGTGGTCCCGCCCGGCCAATCGCCGCACAGAGCGGCCGCTCCAGGAAGTAAACACTGCACGTCACACCGTGCAGTGAATATTAATTAGCCATGTGCCTGGCCGGACGATTCCCGCTCGTCCCCGCGGGCGCTCCTTATCTTTCGCTCGTTTTCTTCCCATTGTCCGCCCACGGGCATCGAGAACACAACCAGCGGGGTATCGGACCTGCCGGAAATTATCAATCGAGCCATCAGTGGCTCGATTGATAAGAACAATCAATCCGTGTATGCCCAGCATAACAGTGTACTGACCAGGAAGCCGTTATGGGGTAGTGGCCATTTTTAAAATGGAGGATGGAGAATTCCATTGATCACAGTGGACAAAACAGGACACAGGAGAGGAGAAAGAGATTGAGGAGTAGACTGCACAGGAGGTAAGTATGACCGTGTATGGTTATTTTGACTTTTTATTTTCATTTCAGGTTCTCATTCCAGGTGTACCAGAAACGAGTAACTATAAAAGATTTATACATACATGGGGCTTCCTCCAGCCCCCCACCCCACATCGTCTTCCTCTGCCTTCTTGTTTTTTCATTAACAGTCCTGCTAGCTCAGTGAATAGGGGCGCACTGCGCATGCGAACAAGAAGGCAGAGGAAGACGGCGTGGAAGTGATCAGTGCAGAGGGGGTGGAGGAAGCCCCAGGTATGTATAAATCTTTTATACGGTAATTACTGGATTTACAGTGTACCTGAGACAATAGTCATGTCAGGCTTTATGCCTACCTGGGGCTTCCTCCAGCCCCCTTGAGGTCGCTCGTTCCCTCACCTTCTCCCCTGGGCCACTCCTGGACAGCCCAGTATTCTAGCGGAGTTGTGCTTCACTGCGCATGTGTGGCCTGGCCGTGCTCCCCCATGGCAGGCAGAGATTGCTCCCGGGTACGGGAGTGCGACGAGGGAGCAGGTGCTGCTGATGAAGTGGGGGACAGGAGTGGCCAGGTGAGATGGCGAGGGATGAAGTGGCCTCAACAAGGCTGGAGAAAGCCCCAGATAAGTATAAAACAGGCTTCCTTAAAGTTTCCCGTTAACCCCCGGTAGTATGGTAGCCTCCATACCTTTTAGCTGTATTCCCTGGTATTCTAGGGGACCCTCCCCCCCTGCATGTGTGGTCGCTGTATATTATATATATATATATATATATACACACCCACTGACTAACACAACCACTACACCTAGGAGGATTATCTGACCACTGGAGCTCCCCCCTCTCTACATGATCATCATGTACCTGCAAGCCCCCCTCCCCCCCTGAAGGCTGCAGCATCTCTCTCCCTCCTCCTAGCAAAACGCAGGCTATACTCCCTGTATACCTTGTCCAGTGTTGTGTTGCTCCACTCTGCAGCACAGTACACAGTTCAGTACACTGTGCGGCTGTGATGACAGCTGAAGGGAGCAGAGTGAAGAGATGCACAACACTGGGCAAGGTATACACAGTGTATATATTACACTCTGCAAGCAGGGGGAACGAGATGATGCAGCCTTCAGGGGGAAGCTGGAAGAGGAGGAGACGGATTGCCCACAGAAATTCCTGCTCACCACCCGAGCACGAAGAGATCTCTGAGAAGTGAAAGCCACACACGGCCAAGCCCCTGCTATCTCTGTACACTTCTCTCTCTGCAGAGGTGTCCTGCAGAGATGACGTGAGCTTTTTTTTTTTCTTTTCACAACTGTTACATCCCAGATGGCTGTTCGTCCTAGGCTCAATTAAAATTCAGCCGCGGACTAACTTTATTAGGTGGGCGGGGCTTATGCCTTAACACTGTATTTAATGTGTTTTTTTGGCTTCTTCTTCCTGTAAAGACTTGGTTTTCCCCCATAAAGTGGATGTCAGCTTCACGCTGGCGATGAGTTCAATATGTGGTTACAGTTCCTCTTTAAAATACCCAATATGTGGCTTAACAGTAAGTAGTGAACATTGTATTTGACAATTATGTATATGATGCGTGGTTCTTTATACTAAGCAGCAGCATTATCCTGGCTGGATTATCCTTGTTTGGTTCAAATTTTACAGTTGAATGTTTATGCCCTAAGTAGAGTAAGCTTTACATTTTGATTTCTGTTGCACAGTACAGTATAATCTGGTTATAGTAAACTCTGATATAGCAAACATTCGGGTATAGTAAACTAAATGCCCAGGTCCTGGCCAAGCACCATTATAAATATATGGGAGTAACGCCTGGTATAGTAAACACTGATATAACAGAACCTCTGTTATAGTAAACCTGTTTTTTGGCCACTGCAGGGTTCTGTATCTATTTATTTATTTGTCTGTATTTATATTGTCTTGTCACTAACTGTCCCTCAGAGGGGCTCACAATCTAGTCCCTACCATAGTCATACAGTATATCTATATTGTGTAGTACATGTATCTGATTTACCGCTATAGTGGAAAGTGGACAGGCACATGTGTCATGCGAGACCCGGTCGGTGGGCGGGCTGGTAGCCACTCGTAGCTTGCTCTTTATCTGCACACTACTTTGGGCCTACATGGATAACCTTAAAAGCACCAACCAATGAGACCTATTCTTACAGTGTAAGCTGCTGCCTGTTTCGGAATGCATGGTGGGTTTATGTGGCTCTGTAAAATTTATAAGCTATACACTTGTTACAATTATTTGGGTTGAAAAAAGACATACGTCCATCGAGTTCAACCAGAGAACAAAGTACAACACCAGCCTGCTCCCTCACATATCCCTGTTGATCCAGAGGAAGGCGAAAAACCCTTACAAGGCATGGTCCAAATAGCCCCAAAAGGAAAAAGAATTCCTTCCCAACTCCAGATGGCAATCAGATAAAATCCCTGGATCAACATCACTGGGCATTACCTAATAATTGTAGCCATGGATGTCTTTCAACGCAAGGAAAGCATCTAAGCCCCCTTTAAAGAGAAATTCCAACCTAGAATTGAACTTTATCCCAATCAGTAGCTGATACCCCCTTTTACATGAGAAATATAATGCTTTTCACAAACAGACCATCAGGGGGCGCTGTATGACTGATTTTGTGCTCAAACCCCTCCCACAAGAAGCTCTGAGTACTGCGGTACTTTTGGCAGTTTGTTACAATGTAACAAGGTTCACAGACAGGAATTAGCTGTTTACTGCTGTCTCTAACAGCCAAAACAGCTAGGAGCAGCTACATAACCTGCCCACAGTAAAACGTCACCATGTAATAAATGTCAGAATGTAAATCGGGGAGAGGAAAGATTTTACAATGAGCAAACACTGACTAAATCATTTATACTTAATTATGGTAAAAAATGAAGCACTTTTTTCACTACATTATTTTCACTGGAGTTCCTCTTTCAATGCAGGTATATAATTTGCCATAACTACTTCCTGTGGCAATGCATTCCACATCTTAATCACTCTTACTGTAAATAACCCTTTCCTAAATAAATGGCTAAAACATTTTTCCTCCATGCGCAGATCATGCCCTCTAGTCCTTTGAGAAGGCCTAGGGACAAAAAGATCATCCGCCAAGCTTTTATATTGCCCTCTGATGTATTTATACATGTTAATTAGATCCCCTCTAAGGTGTCTTTTTTGTAGACTAAATAAACCCAGTTTATCTAACCTTTCTTCGTACGTGAGACCTTCCATCCCTCATATCAATTTTGTTGCTCGTCTCTGCTATAAAACTGCAATATCGTTCCTGTAATGTGGTGCCCAGAACGGAATTCCATATTCCAGGGGCAATTTTTTCCTAGCATCCGAAGTTTTTATTTCCCTTTTAACGCATCAAAAACTGTATTAGCTTTAGCTGCAGCGGCTTGGCATTGAATACGATTAGTCCTTCTCCAAGTTTGATGTCCCCAACTATCACATTTATTTTGTATGGTGCTAGACCATTGGTACGACCAAAATGCATGACTTTAAAATGTTCAACATTTAATTTCATCTGCCATTTATGTGCCCATATAGCCATCCAATCCAGATCCTGTTGCAATATGTCACTATCTTCCTGAGAGTTGATGATTCTGCACAATTTTGTATCTGCAAAAATAGCAACATTGCTTTCTACTGCATCTACTAGGTCATTAATAAATAAATTGAAGAGCACTGGACCCAGTACAGACCCCTGTGGGACCCCACTGCTAACAGTCACCCATTTTTTATTTATTTATTTATTTTTTTCCAAAGTCAGTCACCCATTTTGAGTATGATCCATTGACCACAACTTTTTGTTTTCTGTCCATTAGCCAGATCCCTATCCATGCACACAGACTCTTCCCCAGTCCTTGCATCCTCAACTTTTGCACCAGACTTTTGTGGGGAACAGTGTCGAAGGCCTTTGCAAAGTCCAAGTATATCACATCTACAGCATTCCCAATATCCACATTAGCGTTCACTACCTCATAAAAGCTGAGCATGTTAGTCAAACAGGACCTGTCTTTAGTAAACCCATGCTGATTTTGAAAAATATTTTCTACTATGAAGTCATGTATGGTATCTCTTAGTAACCCCTCAAATAGTTTGCATACAACTGATGTTAAGCTTACAGGTCTATCATTTCCCGGATCTGATTTTTTGTCCTTATTAAATAATGAGAAAACATGGGCTGTACGCCATTCTACTGGGACTCTGCCAGTTCAAAGAGTCACACAAGGACCCGAGGATGCATGCCATCCGGGCCAGGTGCCTTGTCTATTTTTAATTTATTTAGTCTTGCCTTGCATTTGTTATACACCAGCGGTTCTGGATGTAAATCTGGCTGCAGGGGCATAGAGATAATTTGCATATTCAGTAGTGGTGCATTGTGGGTAACCACAGTTGCTCACTTAAAGCTGAATTATTGCAAATATCTGCTCTTCTGCTTTGCGTTATTGACCAGTTGTATAA